>NW_028318526.1:300000-527500 GCF_062004578.1 Staurois parvus
CAGACTATCACCTACTCTGCTCACCTTTAGGCGCACTCTGAAAACCTATCTCTTCAGGGAAGCCTACCCCGCCCTCAGCTAATTACTGAACTCCTCCACTCTTCCTACAACTCCATCCCCCACAGCTATTTCCTCCTGTACCACTATCCCCTCCCTCCTAGATTGTTAGCTCCAAGGAGCAGAGTCCTCGAACCCCTTGTGCATTGAATCGTATTGTTACTGTACTGTCTCGCGTACTGTCTCCCCCCATAATGTACAGCGCTGAGCAAACTGTCGGCGCTATATAAATCCTGTATAATAATAATAATTTGGGTACAGTGTTGCATGACCGAGCAGTTGTCTGTCAAAGTATGACAGTGCTGAAAACTCAAAAATGGTCGGGGCAAGAAGGAGGTTCAACATTCTGGACTTCAAGTAGTTAATGTTCAAAAATCTCTCTATTCCTTACATTTTTCATGTTTATTCCCTATAAAAAAACTGCAAGTATATAAAAATAGCTGTTGGAAGCACTGACATTATTTGCTTCAACACAAAATGCACTCAGCTAATTTCATGTTTTGGGCTAGCAACACTGGATTTTGTGGACTGAAATGACAAGAATTTGTGGCAGCTCTACCTAGTCTTTTTGCTAGGTGCACAAACATGATTTACCAAAAAATAGGACTTTTAAGGTGTCCACGCATACACAATTTACACATTCTTAAAATACAAACATTTATTTAGATCATAAAAACTTTACAAACTTTGTACAAATTTATACTTATAAACATAACATAGAGGCATTATTATTATTACAGGTACTTATACAGCGCCGTCAATTTATATAGCGCTTTTACATATATATTGTACATTAACCCTCAAGGAGTGTACAATCTAAGGTCCCTAACTTACATTCATACATACACATACTAGGGCCAATTTAGACTGGATCCAATTCACCTACAAGCATGTCTTTGGAGTGTTGAAGGAAACTGGAGGAAACCCACGCAGGCACATGGAGGACATGCAAACTCCAGGCAGGGGGTGCTGTGATTGGGATTCGAACCAATGACCCTAGTACTGCCAGGCGGAAGTGCTAACCATTTAGCCACTGTGCTGCCCCACGTTTCACAGTATATCACTGTTTGCTTCAGTAGTTGTGTGGACTTGATATTGTGAATAATCAAGGAGACTTCGATGTGGGAGAGTTTCACGATGCATCAAGAGGCGTTTTGTCTCCTCACGTGCTGTGAAACTGTAAATCACAAATCCGTATTTGCTTCAGCACAGTAATTGTGTTGAAAAAGAATAGGAAGAAAAAGAGTGCGGTTCTTTTCCTTTTGTGCCTTTTTTTTTCTTCTTTCTTCCCCTCTCTGTATGGTTCTCCCAGGGTAAGGTTTGGTGCTGTTGGATGGTCCTCAGGCCTAGATTTCCATGTTCGGTAATAAATAAGGTATTTATACCATTTGATATGTTACGAATAACATTGAAGCAAATACTGATTTGTGATTTATAATTTCACAGCACCTGAAGAAGTGGGGTTTTGGTAGCCATGAACCGTGTTGTGATGCATCATGGCACACCTCCACATCGAAGTCTCCTCAATTATTCACAATATCAAGTCCATACAATGATTGAAGGAGAATGCTAATGAGTATATGGGGGGACAAAGAGAAACCATGATATACTGTGAAACATGCCTCTGTGTTATGTTTATAAGTACATTTTGTAAAATTTTTTTAATGCTTTTATGAACAAAATGTTTTGTATTTTAACAATTACATGTTAGTTGTATATGAGTGGGAGCCTTAAAAGACCTATTTTTTGTTAAATAATGTTTGTGCGCTTAGTAAAGATGGATGATGGCGCCCCACTAAGCAACCAAAGCAATGTATATTCTAAAGCTTTCCAGTCTTTTGCTAAACTGTTATTCTCTCCCTCTCTTTTCATCTCCACAACATAGAGACTAATCTTTCTGTAGTCCAAGAACTGGGAGGGCTGATTAGGCTTCTTGAGATCACATAGGAAATGTACACATGACATAGGACAGCTCTGAATTTCTGATAAGATGAACTGGATTTGTTTGCATTTTTTAAATTAATATAAAATATGGTATACTTAACAGAAGAAATAGGAGGTTGGTTAGTGTTGACATACACTTCAGGAGATAATTGTCTACAATACAGACTTTTAACTTTCTACAGCCATCTAAATATTAATTCAAAACTCTGTAGCTAAAGTAATCTGAACTTGTTTCTTCAGCTGTAGACAAATCTCCAGAGCAACAAGCAATTTTGGAGAAAAATAGTTAATATTTACAGAGTCTGTTTTCTTGGTGCTCCACCTTGCCAAATAAAAATGTAAATTTCCAGTGATTTGAGCTGAAGAAACAGTTATTTGTGTGCAAGTGTATCTTATCACATTCTTTGCGTTTTCTCATTGGGTCTGGTAGGTCGAGAGCAAGCATGTCAAATGCCCGTGGTTCCCCTTCCCGATCTTCTGTAACCAACCGCCCACAGAACACATGGAGGACCCAAGGAGGAAGTGGCAGGATTCATGACATATTAATGGAGATCCAGCTAACCAAAGTAAGTGTTATCATTGAGGCATCAGGTCTTTATGGTGATGACCTGACATTTTTTCGGGGTGATTACAGTGATTAGGTACTTGATACAAATTGTAAATAAATAAAATTGCAGTGCTAATCAAAAAACATAAAGTCCAATAAATCAGAAAACGTTCCAGTTAAAAAAGTCCCAAAAGTATTCCCACGATCCATCATCACCAGGACACCCGAATGGTTCAGCCTCTTACCAGAAATTTTGACAGAAACACATCGGTCAATATAGGTAACTCAAATGGGAGATGAAAATGTAGATCATGGAACCAGCAATCCTCATCCAGGTGGATATCAATCTTCCCCTTTAAAGATCTGAAATTGGTCCTTTTTGGAGGTGCAGCTTTGCCAAGCTACTTCATCAGGTTAATGCAGGCTCGGTACTTCACATTGATTGCTGCGGAGTCCTCTATCGATCTAGTGCTGTACCTGGTCAACAATCTTCTCTCCCCACTTCCTGCTCATACAGGCTTCACTCTCAGTGGAGAGGAGAGAAGACTAATCTCCATCTGAAAGGCTATCCTTCAACGGATACAAAATACTATTTACTTTCTTAGCAATGATGTGGAGGTTTACAAATTGTATATACATTTTATCCAAATTTATTTGATAAATTCACTTGCTAACTGCATAAATTACCATGTAGCCAAACAGTATTGTACTCACCTGCTCAATGCAATGCTTTATACAATGGTATTGCGCAGAGTGGCCACAAACCTCCTCTTCTGGTCCCCCCCCCCCCGCCTATCTTGACTCCTCCTTCATGTGCCCCCATAGCAAGGCTTGCTCCCAAACTTTGTGTGTCTATGGAGCTGCTTTCTATAAACACGTGGCAGGGCTTTGCCCTGCCCTCCATTTCCTCCTCTTAGCATTTGATTGACAGCTGCAGGAGCCAATGGCTCCTGATGCTGCCCATGTCCCTGTGTGAAGAGGAAGAGAGGGGAGAAGTTATTTAGCCATGCACAGGGAATGCAAGGAATGTGGCTTGGGGTTAATTTTCAGTACCAAAAAGTGGTAACCCCGAGCCACACTCGGAATTACACTCTAGGGTAATTTACCTTGTCCTGTGATCTCCCGATGTCCTCCCGCTGTGTCCTCCGGCCGATGCTGCAATCAATCTTCCGGGTTCCTTTGCCTGCGAGCCTCACGACGCAGGGGGGTGGAACGGGCGGGAGATTCAAAAAAGTAAAAACATGACATACACACAATACATTGTAATCTGTTTACATTACTGTATCAAACAATTTCACCTCAGTTTTGTTCCTAGTGCTTTGTCCTGTTTCCTATCTGCACTTTTACCGTTCTTTCTGCCTCAAAACTTGAGAATGTCCATGGCATCCAAAAAGCGTCCCTTTTAGGTCAAAAGTGGTTTTAGACCAGCTAGAGAACTGTGATAGTGAATTAGAATCACTTGCAGAGTTGAGCGATAATGATTCGTTGGGAAAATTCGTCATCAGACACTAATTGTGACAGCGACAATTCTGCGACTGAGCTCAGTGATGTGCAAACTTGGTGCTATATTTCAAATTTCAGTGTTTTTGGTTTGCTTACATTATGGAATTAAATTATTTTATTATTATTTATAATTATTTACTATATTATAATTTATGATTTTGTGTTTCAAACTTTATCATACCTGGGATGTTTAATAGACTCTTGTTTGGACAGATTTAAGTGAGTTATTCCTAAGAATTACAGGCCTACAATATAAAACAACAAATTTTCATGCAAAACAATGTACTGCTTTGACATTCAAAAATATTGACATAATCAAACTGCCAGGGAGGTCAAAGTGCTACTAAACCCACAACAGTAAAATCAGTCTGTATATGCAATAAAGCATGCTAAATTTACTCACTGTGGACCTAAGGGGTTAATCCTCTGCATTGTGTAAAAATGCTGTTTGACCCTGACTTCTCTGATCCTTCCCTTTCTTCCAGTGCCCCCCTCTTATCTCCTGATAAGACATATTGTGTGGAGACACTCTGCACATGCTCAATTTGGTGTGTATTGCTAGAGAGGTTTTTTTTTTCTTGGGAGAATGCATGTGCACAGGGCCAATCAGCACTGTCCAGACAGAGGTTAGGAATTCTGCATCCTCCTAGAGCAGAAAGAAAACTCCTACAAGCTTTAATCAGTGTTTTGCTGAACACTGATAGAAGTCATAAGACTGCTCTAACTGCTGATGAGAAAAGATATTTAGCAGCTTATATTTACTAAAATAATTGCATTTCCATGTTCTGTGTACTGTACTGTGGGAAACCAGATATAGTGAATGCAGGGTCCTGGGTTTAGTAACACTTTAAGGTAAAAAAAATGTTTTGGCTTTAGAACTATTTTAATCTACCTTTTTAGACATTACCATGTTTTAATGCTGGTGCTAATTAATATTTATAGAGTAGTGCAGTTTAACCTTTAAACTACATAGGGGCTTCTTTCCTGTTCGAGCGGTAAGGATGTGGAACTCCCTTCCACAATTGGTGTCAACAGGGAGTGTCAAACATGTAAAAAACTCTTAGATGGGTATCTTAGCGAATGCAGTATGCAGAGATATGGGAAATGGAAGAGACATAAATACATATGCACTCATACACCCACACAGGTTGAACTGGATGGACTGATGTCTTTATTCAACCTTACCAACTATGTAACTTTATAACTAATTTAGGAAGGCAAAGTGCATTATTCAATAGCAAACAATTAGCAGTGTTTCTTGTTCTGACTGCTGTAGGCTGCTGAAAGTTGAAATGTGATCCACTTTTCACACCTTTTCCTGTCAAAACAATTGCTGTCTGTCTTAGCAGACGCTGCATTTGAACGACTTTTAGACATTGTGCTCGTTTCAAGGCAGAGCACACTTTTGTTGTAAGCACAGTGATGTGCCTGGCCTGGAATTCGCTTCCATGAGTCAAATGGTGAACTGCTTAATTGTTCTGTGTTTCTCTTGACATAACATTTTATTTTTAAACTTTTTTCATTTTGCAGTTAAGCTTTGTAAGATGCTGAGATTTTAAATGTTTGTATAACCATCAAATGTTAATATGATACTCTTTTTCTAGGTGAGTTTCCAACATGAATCCTACCCAGCTCCCTGCAGCGCAGGGATAGAGAAGCTTCAAGCAGGTGAGGAGGCAGAAGTCCCCCTTGCACGTCAAGTGTTTATAGTCCAGGAGCTGGAGATCAGAGATAGACTGGCTTCATCCCACATCAACAAGTTTCTGTATTTGTACACCAGTGAAAAAATGCCCCGTAGGGCGCACTCCAACATGGTAAGCCAAGACTGAAAGATGGAGACATTCAGGAGAATTGTAAACTGGATGAGGCATGGTCCACAAGAAAATAAGTTATCACCATTTTTATCCACTGTAGGCATTTATATTATAGATTTAAATCTGCACAAACATACAAAAGAAATAATTAATCAAGCTGAAAAGTTTTTTGAATATTTATGGACTCAATTGTTAGCTGATCCCAGCAAAAGAAAATAACTGACATTCATTAGTGAGAAGCGTGTGGTGCAGTTGTAATGAATGTCCCATTATAGTCATTATTATCTTACTTTTAGTAGAGGCTATTCCGAGGGGAGTGTAAAACTCCATTGTTATACAGTGTAACACAGTACACTGCATTTAGTGCTGGGAACCTCCTTATAACCCCAACACTAACTCTTCCTGTAACCTTAAAGCTGAATTGAATTTTATTCTAAAAATAAAAAGATTGCTAGGAGGTAAGGATCTTTGGCAGATAAAACATAAAAAAAGTATCTTCTGCCAAAAACACTTCCTCCTGCAGTGTATGATTTCTGTCCTCCATCCTCTGTTGGCTGTGACCTTAATTTGTAAAACTGTGGCAGAATTGGTTAGATTCCTCAAAAAAGTATCTCTTCACCACTGGGGTAGAGAACTCTCTAAATGAGCACATAAAAACAAAGTCAGGAGCCTTGGGCCCCTTTCAAACTTGAGCATTTTTCAGCTCATAGCTTGATGCTCAGAAACGCTCAAGAAGGAAAATCTTTTTTGTCCCCGTAGACATGAATGGAAAATGCCTGAACAGCAACAAATTAGCTTTTTTTCAGGTGTTTTCAGCTCAAACAGCAGCTCCCCTCCCCACTGCCACTCCACACATTATAAACACACATCTTCTGATGAGAATGGAGGAGAGTCTGCTTCTGGAAGCTGAGACATGCACTGCCCATAATATTTGCAAATCTGCCCCAAAAAATGCTCAAAAACATCTGAAAATGTTCAGCTCAGTGTGAATTTAGCTTTACACTTCAGTTGTGATTGCCTTTTACAAGCATCTAGACCTGTGTCCTGCATGGCACTCTTGTTAAGGTACTGGCACTCTAATGCCATATCTGGGGAGCATTTTAGCATCACTCTACACATAAACACACATTCTGATCAAAATAAAGGAGAATCTGCTTCTAGAAGCCGAGACATTCACTGCTCTCATTCGTGGCCACCCCTTTATCTGTGATCCCAGGGATCCCTATTATAAGAGCCAGGCAAGAACCACCAGAGCCTGGGAGGAAGTGGGATGAAACTTGCTACCCCAGTGGAACAGTTACACTGCTTACCTGGATTCTGGTTTCCTGTTGTATGTGCCTAGGACACATCTACACAGGTTTCTATTGGCCACAGCAAAAACGCGTATAATATTCGCAAATCTGCCCAAAAAATGTTCAAAAATTCTTGAAAAAAAGGCCTGAAAACACTCAGCTCAATGAGAATTTAGTCTTACTCTTCAGTTGTGATTGCCTGTTACAAGCATCTAAACTTTTGTCCTGCATGGCACTCTGTTTAAGGTACTGGCACTCTAATGCCATATCTGGGGAGCATTGAACTTGCTTGGCCTTTGAATGAGTGGTCTCTTCCAACCTACACTTGAAATCATCATCAAAGATGCTATAGGAGGCCAGAGTATATGTACACTTGCCTAATCCAAGGTTCGGTGAGAAGTCAGTTGAATAGCACCCTTCTCCCTCATATACTTCTGCAGTAGGTGTGTCTTCTGCTTGGAGATAGACCAAGCTCCTCTAAAAAGCCTTCCACTTTTACAAGTTGAGGGACTAACTCGAAATCCTTGCCGGTCCTTGGATTACCTTCTCTTGCATTCAGATGCAGAGGGCACTTCTTTAGGCTCATAGGCCTGTCCCCTGCCTTTGGTACCCCTTCATCTGCTCTCTTATCTTTTCTTTGCTTCTGTATAGGATGAAGCACCTTCCCTGATCTCCTTAGATTTTTCTCACTCCAGGTATTCTTGTTCTAGGCTATGTTTCTTTCTAGCATCTGGAACTTTGCCCCATCTAGGTTTTCCTTCAGGAGAATACCCTGTCCTTACTTCAAGTAAAGCCCTTGAGAGGTCCATGGTACTCCTCAATATCATTCATTTTTCGAAACCCCCCCTTACCTGCTAGGTTTACAGGAACCAGGTCTGACTGTTCTCCACCCAGATCATGGCCTTGATCCTCAGTGTCTTTTAGGCACACATATTACTCCTCAGGATGCCTCCTGCGTTGTGGACAGCACAGTGACTAATTGGTTAGTACTTCCACCGGGCAGCACTATGGTTGTCGGTTCAAATCCTAACCATGGCACTACCTGCCTGGCGTTTGCATGTTCTCCCTGTACCTGCTCGGGTTTCTTCCAGTAAATCCGGTTTCCTCCCACACTCCAAAGACATACTGGTAGGGTAATTGGCTCCTGTCTAATTTGGCCCTAGTATGTGTGTGTATGAATGTCAGCTAGGGACATTAGATTGTAAGCTCCTTGAGTGTTAGGGACTGATGTGACTGTATAATATATAAGTGCTGTGTAAATTGATGGTGCTATATAAGTATCTGGGCAGCACAGTGGCTAAATGGTTAGCACCTCAGCCTGGCAGTAATAGGGTCATTGGTTCGAATCCCAGCCATGGCACCACCTGCCTGGAGTTTGCATGTTCTCCCTGTGCCTGCGTGGGTTTCCTCAGGGTACTCCGGTTTCCTCCCTCACTCCAAAGACGTGCTGGTAGGTTAATTGGATCCTGTGTAAATTGGCCCTAGTATGTGTATTTATGAATGTAAGTTAGGGACTTTAGATTGTACGCCCCTTGAGGGTTAGGGACTGATGTGAATGTACAATATATATGTAAAGCGCTGCGTAAATTGACAGCGCTATATAAGTACCTGAAATAAATAATCTGAAATAAATAAATAAATAATACCACTGTGTTTTGGCATCCCCAATGAGGGATGATCGAACGACCTGCTATGAGGAGAATCTGCTTTATGGATCCTTGTAGTTAACATTTTTCAGAAGAGCCTAACACCTGCAAGATCCAGCCAGATCTGGCTTTGTCAGGTTTCAGTATTAAAAACTGTCTGCCACCTGTGGGCGAGGTTAACCAGATTCGCTCCTCACTACAAAGGTCCACAGGATGTGTTTCCTCAGGTCTCTCGTCTTTAAACAGGGAGTTGCCCCTATCCTTCCCTGCGGGAGCGATGGGCGTTAGGGATTCCCTCCTATCAGGGTAACTTTTATTTCCTCTTGGTTTATTTTAGCCCCCTTTTCAGCTGTTGCAGATCTACTTACTGAGTGACCTAACGTGTCCTTTTTCTATGGACCAGTTAGTCCCTGGTGTGATCTCCCAGCCTCTTGATCAGGCAGCTTGTATAGATTCTCCTTCATACAAATTTTCTCATCAAAGAGTCATTGCTGAGGCTGTCTTCAGGTTTTCCAGTACATATAGTGATTCCTTCAATTTTGCGAGACTGTGCATAGGGCAAATCACCGGGTTCACACTTTTTTGGACAACATTTAGGTTCTCCTGTGTCTTCAACATCATGTAGGAGTAGAAGTCCTTACTGCATCAGGTGAAGTAGTCTGGTTTCTGCACTGGATAATACCATAAGCCATAGTGTCACCTGCACTGGTGTTTTTAGGGACAATCTCTTGGAAACTGTTCCTCCTCACCTGGTATCCTCTGGGCATGAAGGAGAGGCTCATGCATTTTGGCCCCGTGCCTCCGTGAATTGTGAGGAGGATGATCACTCTAGTCTTCTGCTTCAGGTATCCTCTGGCAGGAACTGGGAATGCTTTAATAACTTCAGAGGACCTGACCACCTGGGGTTAGGTGCTCTTTCCTTGGATGATCTGCAGCCTCTCAAAATAGGTCCTTCCTTGTTCAGATTTCAATCTGGTAAATGTTCTTCAGTATAGTGGCAATATTAATTTCCCTGGTTTCAAGGATGCTGATGCTTCATTGGATCTGGGAGATCAGGAACATTCCTAATCCTACGGCTTGAGGCCAAGTGAAGGTGCTCTTTAGTAGAACCCTCTTGGAGTTGCTTTAGAGGTCTCTATGTTGGCAGTTTCCCCAACTGATAGGGGCTTGGCCTAATCCATTTTCAGACTGGAGTGTTCTTCATGTGGTTCTTGGGCTTCAGGTAGTCCTGTTTTCCTTTGGCCAGTTAGTTCCTCTGTTATCCAGTCCTCATTCGGACTGCTTTTGGATGTTCCAGCAGTATTTACATTCCTATCTCCCTCAAAAATAAGAAATAAAATAGGATTTTTGTACTCAACGTAAAATCCTTTTCTTGGAGTCCATTGAGGGAAGTTGGTCCTACCACTTTATGTTGACAAGCATGCTCTAGGTCCTACTTGTTACAAACTGAGGCTTGTTTGTGTAGAGGAGTTGTCCTGGGCTGGCCATCAGTTTTTTGTTTGCCAGTATCCAATCCTCCTGTAGGCATTATAACCTGACAGTATCAGAATTCCTGTGTCTCTCAGTGGAATCCAAGAAATTAATTTTACAGTGAGTAAAAAAAAAAAGGTATTATAATTTGTTTTTATTCTAGTATCTGTATCTGTTCATGCTCTTGACCAAGGTACTTGAGACCAAACCCGATTTAGCTATCCCACCAGGAATTATGTAAAAGCGGACAACTAAGCATAGGCAGCAGAGGCTTTCCCATTCTGCAACTGCATGTATACACGCCCCTTGTATGCGTACAGCTGTGAGGCAGGCATTCCTCTGCCACCTATGATTGGCTGTGTGCTTTTACAGCTTCCTGGTGGGATAGTTCAGGCTCATTCGGTCTTGTGTCCAAATATGTTCGAGCTTATGCCTATTCTTAACCATACCTGTTAATGTTCTTGTTTAGGGCTCATTCACATGTTCATCTAAAATGCTGTGTTTAGATGAACACAGCATATTGTTTTGTGTGCATCTAAATGCAGCGCTATAGGAATCAATGAGGTCATATACACAGCTGTGTGTATAAAAGAAAATGTTCACTGAATATAGTAGCATACAAAACAGTAGGATATTGAGGTTTTTGGGGACCTAAATATCTGCAGATTTAATGCACATACATGCATAAAGTAATTGGAAGAATTGTACACGCTAGATGTGAGTACTTTGAGTGCATATTTTATGCAGGATCTTCAGAAAATACACATATGCCTGTGTGAATGAAGCCTTAGAGAGAAGATGCATTTTTAGCAGAACATTTGGCTACTTGAATTAAGTGCTCTTTATATACTGCTTTCACCTGTTTTATTTTCAACAGCTGTTTTATTCTAATAACCTCTAATTCTGTGACATTTTCTCTAAAGCTCACCATTAAAGCCCTGCACGTTCATCCTGAGGCTGGCTTGGGAGGACCTGAATGTTGTCTTCGAATGTCTCTAATGCCCCTTCGCCTGAACATTGATCAGGTAACTGTAATATCCTTTTGTTGTTATATGGATACCCTCATACAGCACATTCCCCCATCTCTCTTGCCTTTTATACTTAGCCCTTCACATTGTGTTCCTTGTCATGATATTCCTGTTTTGTCCCTTCAGGATGCTCTGTTTTTTCTGAAAGACTTCTTCACCAGTTTGGCCTCTGGTATACAACCTGTGGTTCCCATGGAGCTAGGTTCAGATGGTGGGTATTATGGGAAATACTTTATATAGTCAACAAATCCTTTGAAGTTATGCCAACCCTTACAAAAGTATCCTTTATATGCAGTCTTACGTTCAGACAGCCATTGCAAGCAAAGTGCCTCAGAGTGTGAATCAGGACTGGAAAACTCACTAGATTCAAATGAAGAGGATACATCATCTGTGAGCTCAGCATCTGATCAACCCATTTATTTCAGGTATAATGAGCCCTAAGCTGCAGTAAAATTATGTGGTATACAAGGAGCAAAATAGCTGAGAGAATACAAATTTTAATGTAAGGGAGCTGTAATATGACAATGTAATGTACAAGAGGGCACTGCAAAGATAAAACGTAAAGGGTGAGAGTATGTTCTATACCAATGGTTCTCAAACTTGTTGATCGTGAAGGCTCATGTGGCCTCATCTGATCCTGTTTGGTTAAGATTACTTACTGCCAGACATAATGAGCTGTTCCATCCATTAAAATAGCTCTGTACCCACAACCTATACATTTAGTTACTATTTAAATGTAATTTTAATAATAATCGCCACATGCCCACTTTTACCCATGAGGTTGGAGCACATAGGGGAGGAAATATTATGAGCTTAGTTTTGGTTAGATTTTAGGAAGTGGTGTGACATCCAGGCTGATATGTCTGTTAGTAGATTAGTGATGCTTGGGGAGACTGATGGAGTGAGCTGAGGGGTAGAGAGATAGATTTGGGTCTCATCAGTGTAGAAATGGTATTGAAATCCATGGGAAGCAAACATCTGACCCAGGTAGGAGGTGTAGATTGAGAATAGGAGAGGTCCTAAAACAGATCTTTGGGGAACCCCAACAGAGAAAGGAAGAGGAAGTAGAATTGTAAGTGACACTGAAGGTGCGGTGGGATAGGTAGGATAAGAACCAGCACAGAGTACCATTGTGAAGACCAAAGGTGTGGAGTTTTTTGAGGAGGAGGGCGTGGTCCACTGTATCAATGACAGCAGAGAGGTCCAGGGGTAAGAGTACAGAATAGTGCCCAAGAGCAGTTTCCATGGAGTGCTGAGAGCGAAATCCAGACTGAAAGGGATCAAGAAGGTGGTTCTTAGTGAGATGGTCACTTAGTTGGTTGTTCACCAGGCGTTCAAGGAGTTTGGAGGAAAACAGGAGTAAGGAGAATGGGTCGTAGGTTGTTAAGACTGATGGGGTCTAGTGAAGGCTTTTTAAGTATAGGAGTGACTAGTGCATGTTTTAGAGAGTTGGGGAAAACCCTGGAAGAGAGGGAGAGATTGAAGATGTGAGTTAGAGAGTGTAGGATAGAGCCAGAGTGTGACTGTTGCAAATGAAAAGAACAGAATCCAGGGGGCAGGTGGTTAGGTGAGCATTAGAAAAAAGTTTAGCAACCTCATCTATAGTAGTGGGGTCGAATGTGGGAAGTAGTGATTGTACCTGTGAACATGGAGTGTTAAGTGGGGGAGGTATCTGCGCATCAGAGATCTCCTCACGAATTGTATTAATCTTCTTTTTGAAGTGATTGGTAGTCTCCTGGGCAGTGAGTGAATTAGTGGGAGGAAGCAGTGGAGCACAAAGAAGAGAGTTGAAGGTAGAGAAGTTAACGGGGACTGTATGAGAAGGTTTTAATGAGAGTGATGAAACAGGTCTGCTGGCAGTGAGGAGGCCGGAATAGTATTTCTGGAGGGCAGATTTAAATAGGTTGAAGTCTTTCTGAGAGTTAGTCTCAAGAGCTCAGCTACAATTTTTGAGACTTCTGTCATCTGTTTGCCAAGGTTGTAGGGGTTGGGGTGTGGGGGGGGGGGCAGGCTTGTGTAGGGAGGATGACAGTGAGCTGTTGTAGACAGAAGTGGCTAGATTGAGGTAGGACAGGGATGAGATTTTTTTCATGGAGGCAATCAGTAGAAAAGAGAAGGGTTGAGGTGTGACGGTTTCTACGGCTAACTGTTAGGCGATTGGAGGGAGAGGAGGTGGAAGACAGGGAGAGAGTGAAACTAATAAGGTGGTGATCAGAGAGTGGGAGAGGATTGTTGGAGAGGTTGCACAGAGTGCATAGATAGAATACAAGGTCAATGGTGTTGCCCTTGGAGTAAGTAGAAGCTTGTATCCATTGCTTCAGGTCAAAAGAGGAGGCTAGACTAAGAAGTTTAGAAGTAGCAGGAGTATTGGCATTAACAGGGATGTTAGTCACTGAGAATAATTGTGGGGATTTTAAGAGAGAGAAAGTAGGGTAGCTAGGCAGAAAAGTCATCAAGGAAGGTTGATACCTATCCAGGGGGCCGGTACATCACAGCAATTCTTAGAGAAACGGGACAAAATAGCTGAATACAATATGGAGAGTGTCAGACACAGAGTGAGCTATGGGTGGAGGTGAGGTTAAGAGAGAGAGAGTGTGAGGTGGGTGAAGTACCTAATAGCTGGGGCTAGGAGGATTCCTACTCCACCTCCCTTCCGTCCACTGGGTCTGGGGGAGTGAGCCCAGAGCAGGCCACCATGGGAGAGGGAAGCAGGAGAACCAGTGTCGGATTCATGAAGCTAGGTTTCAGTAATGGAAAGGAGGTTAAAAGAGTTTGTGATAAAGAGGTCGTGGAGGGAGGTGAGTTTGTTACAGACGGAGCAGACATTCCAGAGGGCGATGGAAAAAGGGAGGCTGGTTCTGGGAAGAAGAGGAATGGAAACTAAGTTCTGTGGATTGTGGTTGCTGCCAGAGTGAGTGGGGTGATGGAAGTGTTGGGCACAGTTAAATGATAGAGACCTGGGGTTTGGGGATATATCGCCAGAGGTTAGGAGAAGCAGAAGGTGAGGGGGGGGGGTAATATAGGAGTGCGATTTATATGAGGGGACATGCCTCAGT
Source organism: Staurois parvus (assembly GCF_062004578.1). NCBI lineage: Eukaryota > Metazoa > Chordata > Amphibia > Anura > Ranidae > Staurois > Staurois parvus. The sequence goes on from NW_028318526.1 coordinate 314,358, forward strand.
GTCTGGGAGGTTTTATTAGCCTGAGGATTTAGAATTAGCAGGAGTTGGTCAGTGCAGTAATAGAGAGAGGACAGAAGGGAGGGTGATATACAGTATACATAACTGTGGGATGGAGAAGAGGGGTGAAAGAAAGAGAGTTTAAAGAGAGAGGACACAACTGTCAGGAGTAGTAGAAAGCACATGCTAATGAGTGGAAGGAGAGCTGAATAGAGAGGGGGTCACCTGCAGCCTGTTTGGTGCTTTTCAATGCCGTGTGCTATGTATGGTCACTTTGTGCAAATGCTGAAGTGCATATCACTTCTAGAAAGAATCACTAAAGAAATGCTCCCACTAGCAAAGCCCTACCCATAAATACTGTTAAAGTAGTAAAGCTCCAGGCAGAAACTTTTTTTGTTGTTGTTGCTTCTAGTACTCTCCTACCTTGAGCAGACATGTACTACATTTGTTTCCTCAGGCTGTAGTTTAAGAGAAAGTGAATGCATTATTTAAATCATAGACTTCCTTCCCTGTGATTTCTGTTCTGTAAGACTTGTGACTGCGGTTTCCTCTATCCACACATCCACCATTCTCGTAACTTCCCCATTGTAGTTCTGTGCCAGTGTAAAGGACAGGTGTTGGGAGTGTCAGACTCCTCTTGGGAGTGGCATGACCATCACAACACAGCTCTGCCCTCAGCTCAAACCCAGCCCTGCTCTTCTCTTAACCTCACCACCACCTATAGCTCAGAACTCATCTCCATGATCAGCTCAGCCCCACCCCACCCTCAGCCCCGCCTACACTCCCTCCCATGACTCCCTGCTTCCTCCATTGCACCATGGGAAGTGTAGTTCTTTAAACCCCCACGGAAGTGATGTGTAGCAATGCAGGAAGTGCTCTTCTCAGAGAGTGGAAGCAGGAATTTTCTCTCTAGCAACATCACAGGGTCCTGAAAATCAAGGATTACAAAAAAAAGTAAGCTATACTGATTTAAACTTGAGTGTTTTTATAGCTGCTGGAGAGAGGATCTGAAAATGATAAAGTTATAGAATTCTGGAGTTCAGCTCTAAGGATGGGGGTGGTTGGTTGTTAATTAATCATGAGCTAAAGTAAGGACGGCTGGTTATTAAAGGAAGTTTTTTACATCTAAGCCAGGCTTGCAAGAGGGCAGAGTGGGTTGTAAAGATAGGATCAGCCAAAATTTAGCTAAGACACTTACAGAGTAACATAAACATAATGATGTAGATAGACAACAGATGGTAAAGGCAGTACACACAGAAATACACAAAGACACAGTGAAAATAAACAGTTTTGGGTGGATGTAGACACCAGCATACAGTGGATATAAAAAGTCTACACACCCCTGTTAAAATGTCAGGTTTCTGTGATGTAAATAAATGAGACAAAGATAAATCATTTCAGAACTTTTTCCACCTTTAATGTGACCTATAAACTGTACAACTCGGTTGAACAACAAACTGAAATCTTTTAGGTGAAGGGAAGTAAAAATAAAAAACTAAAATATGGTTTCATAAGTGTGCACACCCTTAAACTAATACTTTGTTGAAGCACCTTTTGATGTTATTCCAGCACTCAGTCTTTTTGGGTATGAGTCTATCAGCATGGCACATCTTGACTTGGTAATATTTGCCCACTCTTCCTTGCAAAAACACTCCACATCTGTCAGATTGCGAGGGCAACTCCTGTGCACAGCCCTCTTCAGATCAACCCACAGATTTTCGATCGGATCAAGGTCTGGGCTCTGGCTGGGCCATTCCAAAACTTCCATCTTCTTCTGGTGAAGCCATTCCTTTGTCGATTTGGATGTATGCTTTTGGTCGTTGTCATGCTAAAAGATGAAGTTCCTCTTCATGTTCAGCTTTCTAGCAGAAGCCTGAAGGTTTTTGCCAATATTGACTGGTATTTGGAACTGTTCATAATTCCCTCTACCTTGACTAAGGCACGAGTTCCAGTTGAAGGCAAACAGCCCCAAAGCATGATGCTGCCACCACCATGCTTCATTGTGGGTATGGTGTTCTTTTGTGGATGTGCAGTGTTGTTTTTGCGCCAAACATATCTTTTGGTATTATGGCCAAGAAGTTCAACCTTTGTTTCATCAGACCATAACACACTTTCCCACATGCTTTTGGGAGACTTCGGATGTGTTTTTGCAAAATTTAGCCATGTTTGGATGTTTTTCTTTGTAAGAAAAGGCTTCCATCTTCCTACTCTACCCCATAGCCCAGACATATGAAGAATACAGGAGATCGTTGTCACATGTACCACACAGCCAGTACTTGCCAGATATTCCTGAAGCTCCTTTAATGTTACTGTAGGCCTCTTGGCAGCCTCCCAGACAAGTTTTCTTCTCGTCAATTTTGGAGGGACGTCCAGTTCTTGGTAATGTCACTGTTGCACCATATTTTCTCCACTTGATGACTGTCTGCACTGTGTTCCATGTTATATCTAATGCCTTGGAAATTCCTTTGTACCCTTCTCCTGACTTATACCTTGTAACAATGAGATCCCTCTGATGCTTTGGAAGCTCTCTGCTGACCATGGCTTTTGCTGTAGGATGCAACTAAGAAAATGTCAGATAAGACATACTAGAACAGCTTAACTTTATTTGAGGTTAAGCAGAGGCACTTTAAATGATGGCAGGTGTGTACTGAGTCCTATTTAATATTATTTTGAATGTGATTACTTAATTCTGAATACAGCTACATCCTCAGTTAATAAGAGGGTACAAGTTTAACATGAGCGTTTCCTATTGCTTTAAGGAGAAGTTCAAGACAGAATTTTTAGGCGACTGAATTCTTATGTCCCTATCTCATACCAAATCTCAATTTTTTCGAGTTCAGGTTTACTTTAACTGCACTGAAATTGTACAAATAAATGGGGGCCTAACACTTGGATGTGCTCGGCATCTCTGACTTGTCTTCTAGTGGTCTTTGGACCACACAACTTTAAGGACCACTGTGTTAGAGGAATAAATGTGGGTAGTGGACACACTGAGAAGGATTTCTGTCAATTGGCTGTAGTAAATTGTAGGGGATATCTTAGTGAGTGGAAAACAGTTAAAGGGAAAGTTTATTTATTTCAGGTACTTATATAGCGCTGTCAATTTACGCAGCATTTTGCATACATATATTGTACATTCACATCTGTCCCTAATCCTCAAGGGGTATACAATCTAAGGTCCCTAACTTATATTCATACATACACATACTAGGGCCAATTTAGACAGGATCCAATTAACCTACCAGCATGTCTTTGGATTGTGAGAGGAAACCAGAGTACCCAGAGGAAACCCACACAGTCACAGGGAGAACATGCAAACGCCAGGCAGGTGGTGCCATGGTTCAGATTCGAACCAATGACCCTAGTACTGCCAGGTGGAAGTGCTAACCTTTTAGCCACTGTACTACCCTTTAAAAAAAAAAAAAAAACGCTCACTTCGCAGCCGCTGTCATTGTCGGCTTGTAGTTTTCAATCTACTGATGAGCGCTTGCATCGTTCATTGACACTATATTGAGCTCTGAAACTGACAGCCTGTATAGGCTGATTTCAGGTGCAATGCTCTGCAGGCTTCTTTTTTCAAAGAGGTGAATTTAGCACTTAAGTAGGTTACAAGGGATGAAAGGTCAAGTGATTATTATAATGAGTGAATGGAAGCCATTTTTGATACAAACTGCTATTTAAAAAATGACAGTTAAAATGAACAGCTTTGAAATGACTACAAATCTATTTTTCACTACTAACATTACAATCTGATATTATTTTCCTAGAGAATTTCGCTTCACGTCAGAGGTACCAATATGGCTAGACTATCAAGGCAAGCATGTAACCACAGAACAAGTGGTAAGTCTCATGCTGCAGGCAGAGCTTTGCTTACTTTATAGCTGCAGAATCATTTCTGGTTTTCCGCACTGTGTCAATAAATACGAACCTGTCATGTCCACCAAAAAAATAAAATAACATTAGTGGAGAAAATCAGAACCTTTGGGGGTCTACTTACAAAAAAATTGTGTGAATGTCTAAGTATTTTCTCTATTGGTCAAACATTCTTTAAAGTGCTTGTAAACCCTTACACATACCCAGTGAAGTGACTAGCCTCAGGTGATACACACAGATGAAACAATAATCCAGGAGGGAAAGGTCTCAGAAATAAGATAGAAGAGTGCAGAAGCCTGTTCTTGGGAACTGAAGACTGGTCCAGACCCAGCTATTGAAAGGAGAGAATTCATCTCATTGAGAAACTGCTAGGGTGGAAGCCCCAAGACTCACCCTAAGTGAAGTTTGTCTTCCATGTCTGATGGTAGACCATGCAGGAACTAGGCTTCATAGCATTAACATTATAGGAGTCACCAATTCAGGAATGGCCCTGTCTCTTGCCATTATAGCGAGCAACCATGAAGCAGGATGATAAAGAAGATCAAGATGAGCTGATCTGATAGAGCCCACCGAGCATCCGCAAGGAAACTAACAAGGTCTGTATAAAATATCCACTTGATCAATCAGGAACAATGAGACTCACTGGAATGCCCTCCATCTGAACCTTGTGAAGCAGACATGGAAGAAGTTTCAGAGCATTCTGATCTCAGAGTCACCAAAGCATCCACTACTTCTGCTAGAGAATCCCTGTACCTGGAGACAAACCTGTCCAGTTTGTTGTCAGACCTGTAAACGCAGAGGTCCACTTCCAGTGTCCCCCACCTGTGACACCGTTACTGGAACACCTCCAGGTATAGGGGCCTTTCTCCCCAAGTCTGGATGTTGCTTTCTGAGGAAATCTGCCTGCCAGTTGTCCATGCCTGGAATGTACACAGTAGACAAGTCTGGAATGTGAAGTCCCAGAACAGGATGCATTGTACCTACAACAAAGCTTCTGTGTCCTCATGGTTGATACAGTATTTGCCATCACTGTGACATTGTTCAGTTGAATGTAGATCAGGTGATCCTCCAGCACCATAGTCTAAGACAAAGACTGCCAAATTGCACACAGCTGCAGGATTTTGATCAGAAGATAAGACTCCTGATGACCAAGTTCCCTGCACTGACAGGATTCGCAGGACTCTTCCCTAGCCCAGCAGGCTGGAATCTGTTGTGAGGTTCTTCCAAAGAACTAGAAGGAAGAACACAATGCATTTTCGAGGTCTGAAGTGAAACTGGGCAAATGCCAGCCTTCAAAAACCTTATCTTTCTTATCTGGAATGTTGGGGATATGGACATATGAAGTCATCTCATGCTCTTTATCACCAAACCTTTGTTTTAAAAGTGGCTGTGGCCTCTATAGACAGACTGGTCAATGTTCTTAGCATTATAACTTTGTATGATAAGGTAAGAGAAATATTTTAAACCTCTAGGAATTTCTAATTTCTGCATGAATGGTTCCTAAAACATGAGTATATCTTTATCTTATCAATCAACAAATAGCCTGAAGCTGGCCATAGATGGTTCAAATACTGGCCGTTTCAGCAGGGACCGGCCAAGATTCGAACTATTTATGGGCAGGCTGATTGATGGGGAAAACTAGCAATTTTCTTTGCTGCAACCAGTTGTTGCAGGAAACAAAATTGAATCTTTTTTGGTCAGCTTCAGGCTGTCCATGAAAAGTAACAATCTACCAAAAAGATGAGCTTTTTGCAAAACACTAATAACTGTGCCAGATTATATTAAAATTGTGTTTTTGGGTGCAGGAAATATGCACATGCTTTGTGTGCTTTTGTTTTGATACCTGAAACAGGAAAGTAAGCTTGCAAAAATATTTCTTTCTCTGTCAACAGAACATTTTTCCACACTTTGCTATGGGAATTTCAGATGGTATTTTGTTAACTTCAGACTAATTACAATGTTTTTTTCCCTTCAGCTTGGAGAAAAGTGGTTTCTATGGGAACCTGGTATCCATTGTTGTTGAGGGTTCTTATGATAGACTTACAGATGTTTAAAAAAAAGAAAATAAAAATGTGCTTAAATTCTCAGCTGTAAATATAGTCTGGCGTGTCCTTCCACTGTTGTTTTAGGTTGCCTATCCCTGAGGAGGGCTACAACAGTGCTGAATTATTTTTATTTGTAACCCTTGTAGCTCTGATGTGCACTCAGAGAGACCTGGGCCTTTATCAATCATTTTGTTGCTAATCTAGTCTTGTGAGTATTTGACAAGTCTGTGAAGTCCTCAGAGTCTTCCTTTGATGAGGCTATATTGCATGTTAACAGAAATTCTGAAGAACAGAACACCAGTGCTGTTATTGTAGCAGGGTAGACCACACACAACTGAATTTAATGAGAATTTTGTACTTGCCATAAAATCTTTTTCTGTGAGTCCACTGAGGGACACAATTCCCATCCGTCTGTGTTTTTTTGTTTGTTTGTTTTCTTTTGCCCTTGGTACTGCTTTCTAGACAATATTAAAGTGTTACTAAACCCAGTACCCTGCATTCACTATATCTGGTCTCCCATAATACACTACATGGAAAGTAAAATATAAACTGCTAAATACCTTTTTCTCATCAGCAGTATATAGCAGTCCTGTGACTTCTATCAGTGTCCAGCCGTGCACTGGTTACTCTTGTAGAAGGAGTTTTCATTCTCCTCTGACTGTCCTATGAGTCTGCATGACTCCTGATCCTCTGTCTGGACAGCGCTGATTGGCCCTGTGCTGATTACATTCTCCCTCCCCCAAAAAAACTCTCTAGCAATACACACCAAAGAGAGCATGTACAGACTTGCTACTAACTTTATTTTACATCTAAGAGCCAGTGCATTGCACCTCGGTCATTTATCCATGAATACAATATCATTTCCATCATATTTTCATCACTAGTGAGTGACATTATTGCTGATATCTGGCTGATTACTGGAATTATATTGGATCACATGCAATCAGGGCTCTGCTTTTACAGTCCTGCACGGCGGCTGCCTTATGGACTTTTTTCACTTTTGGATAGCCATTTCTTTTATACCCATTATAAGCCAACTGCCATTTATTCATACATTGCTGTTGACCCTTATGTCTACAAGGATCTGTTCATCATGCCCATTGTCCTGTGATGGTTATTAGCCTATTTTTTGTATTCATCAGGACAGTGTCCTTATTGTTGATCCATGGCATTCATTTATCAGGAATACATCTATGCTTTTATTGCCCACTTTTTTTCATGTTTGATTTATATTTAGCCATATAGTCATTCCAGTCTATCTTCGGTGGCAATTCAGTTGAGCTCCGATGTCCATATTTTTTAAGGTACATATGAGTTATTGTAGATGATTGATGTACAGCTATTGTGCATTTTTCAAGGTCCATTTTCCGCCATGGTGGTGCACCCGGTTGTGTTTTAGCTGCTGGTGTGAAAGACCAGTGTGTTGTTGACCTCACAGCATAGCACTATTTCAGGCCTGCCATGATGTCTGTTTTTTTGTTTTAAGGTTGTTTTGTGTATTTTTGCTAATAAAGCATATTTTCAAGACTATTTGAGTATCGCATTGTCCTTTTGTAACCGCTTTTTCTTGTGAATTCTCTATTCACAATTTTTTGTTGTAGGCTTTTTTGGTTACTGGGCAAAATTTTGTACTTCATGCGATATAAACTACTTTTGGAGCCTCTGACCATTTTTGTTATACAGACTTGCCACTGCTGCTCTGTACTATGGCAAATGGATTGGGGACAGTAAAAGAAGGGGTGGGAAGGAAGAGACAGGATCAAAAAGTCTTTTTACACAATGCAGAGGATTAATCCCTTAGGTTCCACAGTGAGTATAACAAGCATGTTTTACTCCATGTACAGACTGATTTTACTGTTGTGGGTTTAGTTACACTTTAGGGAATGCTGGGGGTGAGGACTGGACTTCATTTCATTTTTTTTTTTTTTTTTTTTTTTTTTTTAGTGTTCCAACCTCTTGTAGACAGCAGTATAACTCGACGATCTCTAAATTTCTGTGTCCCTCTATGGGCACAGTATGGCTGCTTTGGGTTTGTGCACATTACTGATCCAATCATATTTTACCTTTAGCAATTTACAGTAGACAAAACAAAGAAAGTCTATTGTTGATTGGTTGATATAGATCACTGCATTTCCAGTGTTGCTCTTTGGTTTATATTTACAGATTTTTATAACCCAATTTGGTCTTTCATTGACAATAATAATGGCAAAGCTGATTATTCTTCATTCAAGAAATACTTGTTTTATTTCAGGGTACATTTGCTGGAATATTAATAGGACTGGCCCAATTAAACTGTTCTGAACTGAAGCTGAAAAGACTGTACTGCCGACATGGGTGAGGATATGAAACCATCATAAATGCACATTGCTATAATTCTGTCAAAATTAAAGTGGTATTTTAAGTAAAAATAGTTGGAGAACAGACAGGATTTTTCATGCAAAAGAGATATATATCTCTTCTGCAATAAAGTTTCTTACCTGCCTGCAGATGTGCAGCTCATTGCACAGTCTCAGCAATGTCAAGCTGACTGAACTTGTCACCTCATCCCAGCCAATTAAAATGGCAGGTGATCAGTACCTGGAATCCGCCTGACGGAAGATGACATCGGCCGACATGAAGCTCCGGAGTGAAGGTATGTATAGTTCCACTTTAATTATCATCCTGTGAAGCGTGTTTATTACAAACAGTGGTAATATCAAAGCAGCAGTAAAAATAACGGTTTGATTAGGAACAGTAAAAAGTAATTTACTATAAAAGACATTACTGTTAGACAATATAGAAAATTAGGGCATCTGTAAATCTCTCCCAAAATGCACTCTACCCATGTTCCTTTGGTCTTTATCTAAGCGGTGGAGGGATCATTCTTATGTGCTATGCTTCTCACTTTTCAGTTTCCCAACCCCCATTATAATGTTAGTACCATGTAGGTGGACATTGTGACAGCCTGTCAGATTCCATACATTGAAGGATTAACTAACCACATGTGCCACCACACAAAATGCCACCGATAAGATGTTGTGGACATTGTCTGTTGTACATTGCCTGGATTTGCCAAAAACAGTTTAACAGAAGCTGTCTGAGGTTGAATTGTGTATATAGCAAAAGAAATCCAATTCAGCAGCCATCTTTTTCACTTTGTCACTTGGATTTTTGGAGGACACTTGTTTGGACAATCTCCTAAAGTAAGATGTTGGATAACCCCATACTATTGTAAATGAATTAAAAATGTACACTTTAATAACATATGTTGGTATCTCTTCCTTTAATTACCACTAAACATGAGGATTTGACAGGAAAATGTCTCGTGTAAAGATCAGGGGCGGACTGACAACTCATGGGGCCCCTGGGCAATAGGGGATCATGGGGCCCCTGTGTCCTTGCCCAAACTCAAAAAAGCCTATGAAAAAAGGTACCAGGGGCATCTCATGGGGCCCCCTACTGACCCCGGACCCTCAGGCAGTGCCCGAGTTTCCAAATGGTCAGTCTGCCCCTGGTAAAGATGTAGCATGCATCATCATTTTTCCATAGTCCTCTGTGTGTAGCCAGAAAATGGTGCAGTCTGACTAGGCTTTCACTTCTTTCCCATCTTTTCATCCAAGTTTTGTTTTCTTCTAAAATAGATCTGTATTAAAATGTTGACTTAAAACCTGTTAACAATCCTGCTGGAACGGATAGATAAATAGCTATCTTATTGGGGAAAATGCTGCTTCAGGCTTTCTTCAGGGCTGTTCATATGCATGAAATCCCAGCTAGTTAGTCATGTGATCTCTTCAAATGTGTGGATTCAGCCAATCTGAATTTTGATGTTCCTTTTTAGCAAAGATCACTTGACCAATCACTTGCGTGCCAAAACCTTCAGCACTGAAGTGAGCCTGCATTAGCATGTTCATAGGAATGGTGTGTATTGGCTTTGCTAATATTCTTCATTCTTATATCACAGCTGAGCTGTTACCATAGCTACATGTTAACATTTGTGTATATATATATCAGCTTTAAGTGCGGTCACTTGCTTGAAGTTTAATAACAATTCTAAGGAGTCCTTCTTATGTTGTGAATTCACCTAGCTGATATGGTTTACAATGCTTTTAGTTTTGGAGTGATTAGGGAAACATGCAGGAAATGTTTTGCTTCCTGTAGTTCTCAAGCCTGTGGTTAGCTTGGGGTCATACACTCTGTAATCACTTCTGGAGTTTGGCCCAAGCAAAGCTGCACTATTTAAAAAGGAATCACTTGGGATTTTCTGACAGAGGTCAGGAATACCCATTATTATAACATTAGAATGTGTTTAGTTTTTTTGTTTTGTTTTTTAACAACTTTCTATTTCCGCAGACTGCTTGGCGCAGAGAAGGTTTTCTCCTATGCTCTCAATGAGTGGCTGACTGATATCCGAAAGAACCAGTTACCAGGAATTCTGGGAGGAGTAGGACCTATGCATTCAGTCGTACAGCTATGTAAGTAACATGTGCAGCGGTAAATGCTGGTTCTGCTATGTGATATGTGAGAAGCAAGCAATGGCCTGTATTGTGTCAGTCTTTATATTTGAAGCGAATCTAAAGTCCCGCTGTAAAAACTGCAAGTAGGCAAGCTTTTATTACAGAAGAGACATGCACTGTCTCTTCGAAAATAAAATGCACCTCCCTGTATGCTTGTCATCGCACCTCCAGCACTGTAAATTGAGTGGTCAGCTTACAGTGCCAGGCCACTGTCTGAGCATGCACAGGAGTGACATCATTCCCTGCTGGCCAAAGAAGAGACTGGCACCTTTGGACAGGCAAGTATGGAGACTTTGGTTCTGCTTTAAAGTGGTAGTAAAGTGAAAATCCCCAAAATCTCTGACAGGCAGGGTTTTTGTGACAGAAGAGACCATAGTGGTCATAAATGTCTCCCCTGCCTGTGAGCAGGCAATGTGATCTGAGCCAGCACAGACCACATTTACGGCCCCGTCTGCATGCCGCGGAAATGTGACTCAGGTGCGCAAATGTGTGGGAATGACATCACCTCAGCCTGGCCAATCAAGTGGCCAGGTATACAGAATTCAGAAGGAAGACCGGGTGAAGATGGAAGCTGTCGGGGACCAGAGAGAGCTGTGTCAGCGCAGTGCTGGAGGGCTGTGTTTGTAGGCAAGTCTTTCATAATGTACGTGTGTGCACTGCATACTAGTACATTATGACTTAAACCTGCTGTGGGACATTTTTTTCCTTTTATTAAATAGACTTTACTACCACTTTAAGCTAAATTTTGCAACTTGCATTTTTGCTTTACATTCACAGTTAGCACCTATCATTTGCATTAATATTTTAAGCTGGCTACAGTGTACATGAGGACTTGAGAAAAAGTACTAAAAGATTTTCACATGCAGAAAAAATAACAAATGGAAACCTTTTTAATGGGAACGTCCAGCACTAAATACTCTGGATTTGGAACACCGCCAATTAACATTTTGGAATCTGACTCGGCAGCTCCCAAGTTCTCAAGACCAGCTGGTTGTCTTTGCTGAGAAGTAAACAGAGTAACACCAGGTGCCTTGGAGCTGAGAGTAAATTCCAATCCTATGATAGTGACTGGGGGCAGATCTACCTTATGTTCCCACTGAAAAGCCCTTCTGCTGTCTTTACTGAAAGTGAAATACCTCTTTAATGGTAATGACTTAAAGTGATTCTAAAGGCTCAAGATTTTTTACCTTCATGAAATTAAAAAACATTCTGTGTGCAACATCAGTTTCCTCCCTAATACTCACCTAAGCCCCCTCTCAATCCAGCGATGTGCACTGGAGTGTTGGCTATCCCGGGACTCCCTCTTCTCATTGGCTGAGACAGAAGCAAGAGCCATTGGCTCCCACTGCTGTCAGTCATAGCCAGTGAGCCAATGAGAAGAGAGGGGTGGGGCCAAGCAGTGGCTCCATGTCTGAATGGACACACGGTGCAGCCAGTGCCCCCATAGCAAGCTGCTTGCACCTCACAGGAGGAAGGAACCAGAAGAACCTGCGGGGGACCCGAGAAGAGAAGGATCCTGACTGCTCTATACTTACCTGTTGTGTGCAGTGGTTTTGCACAGACATGTTTGTTATTTTTCCTTAAAAATAAGTAGGCCTTTAGAATCACTTTAACATCCAATAATAGGTTGATTTTTGTTGTCAAGAGTTTCAGTAAGTGAATTAGTTTGCATAGATTTTATTTTACATTACTGATAGAATAGTTCCACAGTGTGTATTACTTGTCAGATATACAAGCATAACAGTGATTGTTCATGCTGGTAATAATTTTTCCATGTACAATGTGTCATATGCTGACAGTAAAGTGGGTGTCATATTATGACATGTAAACACAGCAGATCTGGCATTGCTTGCTCTTTTTCAGTCCATGGGGTACGTGATCTTTTCTGGCTACCTATTGAACAATACAGGAAGGATGGACGCATTATCCGTGGTTTACAGAGGGGGGCAGCATCTTTTGGTACCTCTACTGCTTCGGCAGCCCTGGAACTCAGCAACCGACTAGTGCAAGCTATTCAGGTAGTGTGAAAATATCTAAGCAATAAATCCCTATTTTATTAGTATGTGTTGGAGTTTCACTGGATGTATATACTGTCTGTATTTTCAGGCTACGGCAGAGACTGTTTATGATATTTTATCTCCAACACCCCCCGTGTCACGCTGCTACCTTGATTCCAGACAGTCTCGGAGACTAAGAAGAGGGCAGCAGCCGGCAGATCTCAGGGAAGGTGTAGCAAAGGCCTATGATACTGTACGGGAGGTGAGTGCAAAACACAAAGGGCATGCAGGTGTTTAGAAAACTTATGGGGCAGTGATCATATGTGTTCTTTCTCTTTCATCTTAGGGTGTCATTGACACAGCACACACTATACGTGAGGTAGCATCTCGTGGGCATGAACAAAAGGGCCTGACTGGAGCTGTAGGCGGTGTTCTTCGACAGATCCCACCTACTGTGGTGAAGCCATTTATAGTGGCCACTGAAGCTACATCAAATCTTCTAGGGGGCATGCGAAATCAGATTCGGCCTGATGCTCACAAAGAGGATTCTCTAAAGTGGAGAGCAGATGAAGGGCAGGATTGAAGACTGAAAAATCTTGCCTCGCCACGCCTTCTGCTCTTTACCCTATGAAGTGCCAAAGGAAAGCTGCAATATGTGACATTGCCTGGAATTTGCTGGGTCTGTGAATCAAACTGTATGCCACTGCATGAACATACGTTATTAACAACTTGGACATTTAAAGTCCCTACCCAAATACTTGATTCTTAACCATATGCCTTTTTGTGTTCATTTTTTTGTTCTTTTTTCTTTAAACTTGTTCACCCGTTGTAATCTTCCTAACAATTTAAGATAAGCTCAGCTTTTCTGTTGATCATCTAATCATGCAGTGACTTCAGTAGATAGTAAGCACTTTCCGTTCGCAGTTGTGGCCTTGATGTGCTGACCCCTGTTTTCTGGACTAAGCCGTAACCTATCTTACAAGAGAATCCAATTTTATCCTGTTTAATATTGAAGAAACAGCACAACCTGGGACTGTTTGCCCCAAGGAAGGACTCTGAGCACACGTCTTATAGGCCTTGATCCATCACAGAATGTGGCTTTTATAATCCTATCTCTTCCCTTAATGCTTTCTTCTGATTGAGGCCATATAAGTATAAATAATATATATATGTATAAATAAACAATGTAAAGTATTCCCAGTGACATGCAAACAAGGCTGCTGAAACCTCTGCCCAGGTGTGTATTTGTATGACGATGATGGGTCATTGGTTACTTTTTCATTTTACAGGGAGTGAAATGTTCAAACTGTGTGAAAGAAAAGCTGTTTTTCTCACATTGTGTTCATGATGCATCATTGTTCATATATACAACATATATAACAGTCCTTTCATGTGCACAGTGATATTTAAAATCTTTACAAATTTTCGTAGGGTTGCATAAGAGTGTTGTCTTAATTTATGATGGGATGAAAGTGAATGCTATAGTAGTCTGTCTGCCCCTCACACTGCTTGATATGGGTTTCTATGTCAGCATAATGCAACTGTCATCAGAGGAGATCCAGGCTGTCATCCCACTACAACAGAAGGCTGGAGACCCTGGCAGTCCTTTCCTGTTGTGAAATAATATGAAGAGCAGCAACAGGTCGGTGATTGTTGTGCTTTGTTTTCCAGTAGTTATTCATAGAAGATCAACTCCTTTTTCCTGTTATCACTGTGAGTTGTTCACCTGCTCATGTTTTGCCACCAGTAAGAATGTAGCATTTAGAGAGAGATGTGTCCTACACATTAAAACCAAGTCCTTTCATTGGGGAGCAGTGTTGGAGCCCCCCATATCTGTTATTTAGTATTATGGAACGTGCATAGATCTTTGTCCTCTGATGAATCATAGGGTTCTGTTTCCAGGCTGTATGGGGGCCATGAGTGCGTTATTTTCCCCATTTGTAGTTTTCACCTCGGCCTCTTCTCTCAGCAGCATCTTTTCATTGTCACCTATGTTTTGCTCTCCCATATGTTCTGAGCTATCTACAGCCTCTTCCCTGCTCTCTTCAACGATTTGTATGGTCTTCTGAAGAGTGTCAATGAGGTTTTGCAGCCCCAGTAGATAGCCATCTTCATGAGTGCCAGGCTCCCATGCCACATCATGGCGCAAACTAATGTGTGCTGGAACAGGAGTTGTTTTGCCAAAATCAATCATCCAAACGTTGGTGTTGCCACGACGGTCATGAACAAAGAGGAGGGAGCTGCCAATCACCTGAGACAATAAAGGGAAGTCATACAAGTGAAAACCACGGATTTGAATCTGAAATTTCACAGCACTATAACATTGTTACCATACCTGAAAAGGTCTGCTTAGGTGTGAGTCCAAAGTGAAGTGGAAAATGTCATAAACATAGGAAACTAATAACATGGCAAGCAATTACTGGCATGTATGGCAAGTGTATATGATAGCAAGATACACATGTAAACAAGTAACAGCTAAGAGCTCAAATGTCCCATGCTATAATCCTCTGGTTAGAGGGCACAATTGATAGGACTTGGTGAGCCTTCTTTAGGGCACCCCTAAGTGGTTGGGGAGCTCATCTACATTCATGTAGCATATAATTGCAGATACTGTTTACATCTGTTATTCACCTGGTAAACCTACTTTGCTCCTCCAGGATCTCTGAATTTCATTTCAATTATGTTTATTTGTTTTATAAAAGAAGGAGTTACAAGCCAATCTAGAAAGTTATACATCCATTTTCTAAAAACTGCCAACTGTCTGGGCTGATACAAGCAATGCACAAAATACAACTTTCCAGGACAATTGTCAGTCAATGATAGCCAAAAGGGTCCCATTGGGACTTATAGTGTAAGGCCCATAACAATAAGGTAAAGGAGAAAACAAAAACTAAAGTGAAACTTTTTGTCAGGCCTGGCATCAGAGACCACCATAACCTGTATGGAGAATTGTTCAACCTCCAATAATCAACAGGTCATAAGGGGAGACACCACTCATGGCCTTTATATAACTATATCCAATACCAGGGAAAGAAACATAAAGGGAAAGAGATGAAGGGAAAAGAGAAATAGAAAATTAATAGAGAAGGAGAAAGGACACATGGAGGAGGAGGAACTGGTAGGCTACCAAGCGCAGGGTATGAGACGTGCACTGTTTATAGATTCCACATATTATCCACCATCCAACCTAGGATGGTGCTGAAAGATATTTCATCCAAGGTTTTTTCAAAATGGGCCACCCTATCATGAAGAATAGCGGTCAAACGTTCATTGACCATAATCCAGGTCAGCTTGGCCTTCAGGCGGTCAAGGGGGACCACCAGGAGTGTGCAATGGATATTCTGGCTGCAGTAAATATAAATGCAATCAAGCGTCTCACATATATCCAGGTATGCCTTCTGCCGGCTTCCCCAGGAGGGCCTGAAGTAGAGATTTGATAAGATTAACCTGTGTAAGTGAATATATAAAATTATATGTGCAAATTCAGAATTGCTTTACTTTGCTACAGGTTCACCACGTATGGAGAACCGTTCGCTCCTGTCCACGGCCACGGAAACAGCTGGAGGAGGCCCCCTGAACAAAAGACACCAAGCGGGAGGGTACCAAATACCACCGCAAGAAAACCTTATAATTAGCTTCAATCAACGAAGTATTAATATAATTTTTGGAGTTTAGCTGCGCCAGTTTAAAACTTCCCCCAAGTCTTGTTCCCAACGTTCTATATAGGGTAACTTGGAGAAAATCCATTTTTAAGACCGCATATATCATGGATATATGACCACTGTGTTTATCTAGAGTTCTACACAGATGTTTCATTGGAGTCAATGAGGACAAGTAACTGGTGCATCTAAGGGTATGAAGAAAGTGGGTTCTTTGTGAGAAGCGATAGAGTTCCTTAGTGGGGAGGTGATGTTGTTCCTGAAATACTATCCTAGGTATGGGGCCTCTATGGTCACAAAAATTTGCCAACTGAAGAAAACCTTCACTTGTCCACCATTCAAAAACAGAGGGGCTGAGTCCCAGGGGAAATGCTGGACTGCTCAATTAAGGAGCTTGGGGAGTATGGGGGGGGACTTAAAGCCATGCTTATTTGCCAAGCTATCCCATAAGGTAAGGGAAAACAATAACATGGGGCACAAAATTGCAGGTGTATCATTGGCTTTCAGCCACATCATATGGCTGATCGGGATGTTGGGAATATGGGACAATTCCAAATGTATCCACAGGGGGCGGACCTGTTGACCTGTTGAGAAGGATCTCTGATTTTAAAGCAAACCAATCACCAGCTTGTACAGTTCAATCTGAACATATGATAAAAATGCACAAGTAGATACAGTTGTGTTCAAAATAATAGCAGTCAGACATCACTAACCTGATCAATCACTGTTTTTGGTAGAAATGATATTTCTACATGGCAAATAATTTACTAGCAGGTGTAGTAGAGTAATAGAAATCCAACAGACCCAATAGTCATGACATGCATGCTGCTGATTCTGTGTAATTAAATCACTAATTGAAAGGGGCATGTTCAAAATAATAGCAGTGTGGAGTTATATTAGTGAGGTCATTCATTCTTTGAAAAACAGGTGGCAATTATTGCCCTTATTTAAGGAAGGAAGGCAGCAAATGTTGTGCATGTTGGTTACTGTGCATTTCTCTCTGAAATTCTGAGGAAAATGGGTCGTTCCAGACATTGTTCAGAAGAACAGCGTACCTTGATTAAAAAGTTGATTGGAGAGGAGAAAACATTTAAAGAAGTGCAGAAAATGATAGTCTGCTCAGCTAAAATGATTGCAAATGCTTTAAAATGGCAACCAAAACCTGAAAGACATAGAAGAAAGCGAAAACCTACCATTCGAATGGATAGAAGAAAAGCCAAACTGGCAAGGACTCAGCCAATAATCAGCTCCAGGAAGATCAAAGAAGGTCTAAAGTTACCTGTGAGTACTGTTACAATTAGAAGACACCTATGTGAAGCCAAGCTATCTGCAAGAAGCCCCCGCAAAGTCCCACTGTTGAAAAAAAAGACATGCTGAAAAGGTTACAATTTGCCAAAGAGCACATTGACTGGCCTAAAGAGAAATTGCGCAACATTTTGTGGACTGATGAAAGTAAGATTGTTCTTTTTGGGTCTAGTGGCCAGAGACAGTTTGTCAGACGACCCCCAAACACTGAATTCAAGCCACAGTACACTGTGAAGACAGTGAAGCATGGTTGCGCAAGCATCATGATATGGGGATGTTTGTCATACTACGGTGTTGGGCCTATTTATCGCATACCAGGGATCATGGATCAGTTTTGAATACATCAGAATACTTGAAGAGGTCATGCTGCCTTATGCTGAAGTGGAAATGCCCTTGAAATGGGTGTTCCAACAAGACAACAACCCCAAACACACCAGTAAACGTGCAACATCTTGGTTCCAGACCAACAAGATTGACGTTATGGAGTGGCCAGCCCAATCCCCGGATCTTAATCCAATAGAAAACTTGTGGGGTGACATCAAAAATGCAGTTTCTGAGGCAAAACCAAGAAATAGAGAAGAACTGTGGAATGTAGTCCAATCATACTGGGCTGCAATACCTGTTCACAGGTGCCAGAAGTTGGTTGACTCCATGCAACACAGATGTACAGCAGTTCTCAGAAACAGTGCTTATACAACGAAATATTAAGTGATTCAAAGGAAAGCAAAAACTTTACCAGCAACGGTACAAAAAATCGGCCGATTTTCATCCCGTCTACAGCCGGCAAAAAGTGTCCCTGCAGAGAGCTCCGCTATTTCTTTGACAGTTCCTTGACATTTATAGCGGTTGCAACAATGTATCTATTTGTATCCATTTAGGATACAGATGTTTTTATTCGGAAACAAATAGATACATTGTTGCAACCGCTATAAATGTCAAGGAACTGTCAAAGAAATAGCGGAGCTCTCTGCAGGGACATTTTTTGCCGGACTGGAATTCCTCTTCTTCTTCTTCATCCTCTTCATCTTTTTCTTCATCCTCCTCTTCATCCTCTTCCTCCTCTTCCTCTTCTTCCTCTTCATCTTCCTCCTCCTCTTCTTCATCTTCTTCTTCATCATCCTCTTCTTCATCATCTTCTTCCTCTTCTTCTTCATCCTCTTCCTCTTCTTCCTCTTCTTCCTCTTCTGCCTCTTCCTCTTCTTCCTCTTCTTCCTCTTCCTCCTCTTCCTCTTCCTCCTCTTCCTCCTCCTCTTCCTCTTCTTCCTCTTCTTCCTCTTCCTCCTCTTCCGCCTCTTCCTCTTCCTCCTCTTCCTCCTCTTCCTCCTCTTCCTCCTCTGCCTCTTCTTCCTCTTCTTCTTCATCATCCTCTTCATCATCCTCTTCTTCTTCTTCATCCTCTTCTTCTTCATCATCCTCTTCTTCTTCATCATCCTCTTCTTCTTCATCATCCTCTTCTTCATCCTCTTCTTCATCCTCTTCTTCTTCTTCATCCTCTTCTTCTTCTTCATCCTCTTCTTCATCCTCTTCTTCTTCTTCATCCTCTTCTTCTTCTTCATCCTCTTCTTCTTCTTCATCCTCTTCTTCTTCTTCATCCTCTTCTTCTTTTTGTCTTCCTCTTGCAGGTCACTGCTCATGTGCAGATTTTTTTATCGGTAAAAAGATCGGCCGATTTGCCCATCATTGCCGCGAAAATCGGCCGATCGGCAAAATCGGCCGATTTTTTCCAACTTTACCGATAAAAAAAATCTGCCAAAATACGAAAAACGGCCGAACAATTAGCCCACAAACGATCCGAAAATCGGCCGATTTTATTTTCGGCCGAAATATCTGCCGATTTTCAACCCATCTATGGCCTGCATTCGTTTATTGGGATGGGCTGTCTCAATGACCAGCAGAGAGACATTGTCGGCAGGGAGCTGGGCCTAGCTTAACCTATATCAGAAAAGTTGAGGTCTGCATACAACTTCAGCTACCAATCGCTCTGGATATAAGCAATCTCTGCATATGCATTGCTTTTTGATACAACTCCAATTGAAAAACAGTTGGGATGCTGTGCAAAATCTACATAAACACAGAATGCAATGATTTGCAAATCTCATAAACCCATATTTTATTCACAACAGAAAATAGAATATACACCCTGTTCCAAATTATTATGCAAATTCTATTTAAGTGTCACAAAGATTAAATATTTTGTTTTTCAGTGTAACTCATGGATGGCATTGTGTGTCAGGGCTCTTTAGATCACTGAAAACAATCTCGGACACCTGTGATAATTAGATTGGCCGGTGAGCCCAATTTAAGGAAAAACTACTAAAGGAGGGTGTTCCACATTATTAAGCAGAGCACCATTTTCAAGCAATATGGGGAAGAAAAAGGATCTCTCTGCTGCCGAAAAGAGTGAAATAGTTCAATGCCTTGGACGAGGTATGAAAACATTAGATATTTCACAAAAACTTAAGCGTGATCGTCGCACTATTAAGAGATTTGTGGCTGATTCAGAGCACAGACGGGTTTGTGCAGATAAAGGCACATTGAGGAAGATTTCTGCCAGATCCATGCATCGGATCAAGAGAGCAGCTGCTAAAACACCATTACATAGCAGCAAACAGATATTTGAAGCTGCTGGTGCCTCTGGAGTCCCACGGACATCAAGGTGTAGAGTCCTCCAGAGTCTTGCAACTGTGCATAAACCTTCTATTCGGCCACCAATAACCAATGCTCACAAGCAGAAATGGCTGCATTGGGCAGAAAAATACATGAAGACTAATTTTCAAACAGTCCTGTTCACTGATGAGTGCCGTGCAACCCTGGATGGTCCAGATGGATGGAGTAGTGGATTGTTGGTGGACGGCCACCCTGTTCCAACAAGGCTGTGAGGTCAGCGGTGGAGTCATGTTTTGGGCCGGAATCATGGGAACAGAGCTGGTCGGCCCCTTTAGGGTCCCCGAAGGTGTAAAGATGACCTCTGCAAAGTATGTGGAGTTTATGACTGACCACTTTATCCCTGGTACAGAAGGAAGAACTATGCTTTCTGTAATAAAATCATCTTCATGCATGACAATGCACCATCTCATGCTGCAAATAATACCTCTACATCAATGTCTGTTATGGGGATAAAAAGAGAGAAAGTCATGGTGTGGCCTCCATCCTCCCCTGACCTCAATCCTATTGAGAACCTTTGGAGCATCCTCAAGCAAAATATCTATGAGGGTGGGAGGCAGTTTACATCCAAACAGCAGCTCTGGGAGGCTATTCTGACATCTTGCAAACAAATTCAAGCAGAAACTGTCCAAAAACTCACAAGTTCAATGGATGCAAGACTTGTGAAGCTGCTATCAAATAAGGGGTCCTATGTTACAATGTAACATGACCTGTTAAAATGTTTAAAAAGCTAAAATGTTGTTAAAAGTTTGATTGAAATAGCTTTTGATTTCAGTAAATATGCTGCAAACACAACAAATGAGAATTTTCAGTTCTTTGCAACCTATAAAGTGTTTTGAAACTTACTGTGCGTAATAATTTGGAGCAGTGCATTGTAAGTTTTTTATGTTTAAAAAAAATACTGTTATTAGGAGGTTTGTTCAATAAAATTTGTATTGTACTCTTTAATAGTTGATAACATGAGAATTATGAGAAAATGTACCATTTTAACCGATTCTGCGCTGACATATAGCAGAAATACTGCTACAGGGAGACACGGGTGTGCAAAATCACGTGTTTATATATGCGTGATTTTGCAGTTCCAAGTAGTGGGGCGCACGCGCCCTACCCGTGCCCCCGTTCGCGACCTCGGCTCTCAATCATCGGGTCCCAGCCAGTGATTACTCGCCGGCACCCAGTGATCGTTGAGTATATCCGAAGGGGGAGAGACGTTTGTATAAACAACATGGATCTCTGCCCTGTCTGCATAGCAGAGCCATACAAAGCAGCGTGTTTACAGTGGAAAGCACACACAGCTTTCTGTGAAATAGCACACAGTTAACCCTTTGATCTCCCCACGTTAACCCCTTCCTGCCCATTGCCATTAAGTGTCAGTGTTTTTTAATAGCACTGATCATTGTATTGGTGTCACTGGGGATGTCAGTGACACCAAATCAGTTCCCCACAGTGTCAGAATGCCTGCCACAGTCCCGCTATAAGTCGCTGATCGCTGCCATTACTAGTCCAAAAAAAATTAAATTCCAGTATCTATACTGCCATTTGTAAACAGGGCAGCACAGTGGCTAAATGGTTAGCACTTCTGCCTGGCAGTACTAGGGTCATTGGTTCGGATGCCAACCATGGCACCATCTGCCTGGAGTTTGCATGTTCTCCCTGTGCCTATGTGGGTTTCCTCCCACACTCCATAGACATGCTGGTAGGTTAAATGGATCCTGTCTAAATTGGTCCTAGTATGTGTATGTATGAATGTTAGGGACTTTAGATTGTAGGCCCCTTGAGGGTTAGGGACTGATGTGAATGTACAATATACAGTGAAGGAAATACATATTTGATCCCCTGCTTATTCTGAATGTTTGCCCACTCACAAAAAAAGATCAGTCTGAAAATCGAATGCTAGGTGTATTGTAACACGGAGAGACAGAATAACAACAAAAAATTCAAAAGAAATGCATGTCTAACAAATGATGCACTAATTTGCATGTTCATGAAGGAAAAAAGTGTTTGATCCCCTATCATTCAGCAGGATTTCTGGCTACCAGGTGTCTTTCATACAGGTAACAAGCTGAGATTAGAAGCAGTCTCTTAAAGGGAGTGCTGCTAATCATATTTTGTTACCTGTATAAAAGACACCTATCCATAGGAGCAACCAAACAATCGGATTCCAAACTCTGCACCATGGCAAAGACCAAAGAGCTGTCCAAGGATGTCAGGGACAAGATTGTAGACCTACACAAGGCTGGACTGGGCTACCAAACTATCGCCAAGCAGCTTGGTGAGAAGGTGACAACAGTTGGTGCAATCATTCGCAAATGGAAGAAACTCAAAAAAACTGTCAGTCTCCCTAGGTCTGGTGCACCATGCAAGATCTCACCTCGTGGAATGTCAATGATCATGAAAACAGTGAGGAATCATCCCAGAACTACACGTGAGGATCTTGTCAATGATCTCCAGGCAGCTGGGACCACAGTCACCAAGAAAACAATGGGTAACACACAACGCCAATAAGGATTGAAATCCTGCAGTGCCTGTAAGGTCCCTCTGCTCAAGAAAGTACATGTCCAGGCCCGTCTGAAGTTTGCATCACTCAGATGTTCAGTGGCAGAGGAGGACTGGTTGAAATGTTGTGGTCAGATGAGACCAAAATCGAGCTCTTTGGCATCAACTCAACTCACCGTGTTTTGGAGGAGGAGGAATGCTACCCATGACCCCAAGAACATCATCCCAACTGTCAAACGTGGTGGAAACATTCTGCTTGGGGGTGTTTTTCTGCTAAGGGGACAGGACAACTGCACCACATCAAAGGGACGATGGATGGGGCAATGTACCGTCAAATCTTGGGTGAGAACCTTCTTCCCTCAGCCAGGGCATTGAAAATGGGTCGTGGATGGGTGTTGCAGGATGACAATGACCCAAAACACACAGCCAAGGCAGCAAAGGAGTGGCTCAAGAAGAAGCACATTAAGGTCCTGGACCTTAATCCGACTGAAAATCTGTGGAGGGAGCTGAAAGTTTGAGTTGCCAAACGTCAGCCACCAAACCTTAATGACTTGGAGAGGATCTGCCAAGAGGAGTGGGCCAAAATCCCTTCTGAGATGTATGCAAACCTGGTGGCGAACTCTGACCTCTGTGATTGCCAACAAGGGATTTGCCACCCAGTACTAGGTCATCTTTTGTGAAGGGGATCAAATACTTATTTCCCTCATGAACATGCAAATCAGTGCATAATTTGTTAGACATGCATTTCTTTTGAATTTTTTGTTGCTATTCCCTTGATTTTTAGACTGATCATTTCTTTGTGAGTGGGCAAACATTCAAAATCAGCAGGGGATCAAATACTTATTTCCTTCACTGTATATGTAAAGCAAGTAAGAAGCGTAATTTGACGGTGCTATATAAGTACCGGTAATAAATTAATAATAAAATAATATAACTTTAACGTAAACCAATTAATTTACATGTATTAGGATTTTTTTTTTTAGCAAAGACATGTAGCAGAATACATTTTTGCATAAATGTATTACTAAATTTGATTTTTTTTTTTTTGCTGGATATGTTTAATAGCAAAAAGTCAAAAATATAGTTTTATTCTCAAAATTCAATTTTTTTTCTGCTTATAGCACAAAAAATTAAAAATGCACAGGCAATCAAATACCACCAAAAGAAAGCTCTATTTGTGGGAAAAAGGATGTAAATTTAATTTGGGTGCAGCATTGCATGACCACACAATTGTCAGTTAAAGTAACACAACGCCGTGTCGCAAAAAATGGCCTAAATGGCCTGGTCAGGAAGGGGGGTAAATCCTCTGGAGGGCAAGTGGGTAAGAAAAAAAAAATAAGGTAATTTTGAAATTGATGGCACAACATGTCTCTAAAAAGTTGGGATGAGGAAATAAAAAGCTGGCAAAGTACAAACTCCAATTCCAAAAAAAGTTGGGAGTGGGCCATGTTTACTATGGTGTAGCATCCCCTCTTCTTTTAACAACACTCTGTAAATGTCTGGGAACTGAGGAGACCACTTGCTGGAGCTGTGGGAGAGGAATGTTGTCCAATTCTTGCCTAAGCATATACTGCACTAAAACCTGAATATATCCTTCAGCATTGATGGTGCCTTTCCTGATGTGCAAGCTGCCCGTTCCATACACACTAATGCACCCCCATACCATCACAGATCAGACTTTTTAACTGATAGCACCCCCATACCTTCAAACATCAAGGCTTTTAAACGGAGAACTAATACCACGCTGAAAGAACCCTCTTCTATTTAGTCTGAAGGACATGGTGCCCATGGTTGCAAAAAGAAAAAATGTCAAATTTTGATTTATCAGTCAGTTTTCCACTTTGCAACAGACCATTTTAAATGAGCTTTGGCCTAGAGACAATGGATCATGTTCAGACATGGCTTCTACTTTGCTTGATAGAGCTTTACCTTGAATTTTTGGATGGCACGGCAAACTGTGTTCACAGACAGTGATTTCTGGGAGTATTCCTGAGCCGATGCAGTGATGTCAATCACAGAATCATGCCTGTTTTTAATGCAGTACCATCTGAGGACCTGAAGATCATGAGTATCCAATATTGCGTTTCAGCCTTGTCCCTTGTGCACATATATTTCTCATAATTGCAAAAACTTTAAATATATCAAAAGATTCTATGTTAAGGAACATTATTCTGAAATTGTTTTACAATTTCTAGAGACAGCTTTTCACAGACTGGTTAACCCCTGCTCATCTCCACTTCTGTGGCCCTCTGGGTATAAAAAGGGCATCTCAGAGAACCAATCATGTTACTGACCTGTTGCCAATTAACCTAATTAAAAAAAAAGTTGAAAAATGTTCTTCCAGCTCTTCTTTGTTAGTATAATTTGCTTTGCCAGCTTTTTGTTATCTTGTCCTAACTTTTTTGAGAGGTGTTGCTGCCATACATTATTTTAAAATGGTACATTTTCTCAATTTAAACTTTTGATATGTTCTCTTTTTTTCTGTTGCAAATAAAATATCGGTTTATGAGATTTGCAAATCACTGCATTCTGTTTTTATGCAGATTTTACACATAGTCCCAACTATTTTGGAATTGGGATTATATGATCAGTTTGAATGGTCCAGGACTGGGTCACAGATGAGGGTCAAACAACCAATTCTATGTAGGGATTCTATTTATGTTCAGACCATATTTCTATCTCCAAGGTCAGAACTTATGGAATTCATATGATGGCAAAAGCGGAGAGGGGCTTTACTGAACTAATCAGGACAGAAATGATTGCAAGGACAAGTCAACCCAAGCATTGAATACAGACAAACCTCCCCACCAGTGTAGCTTTCATAAGCACACACAAATTAAAGAGGAAATTAAATAGGCTTAACTCTGAAAGCTGTGCAGAAAATGAAGATGGAGAGTAAAGGACTAGTCACCAGATTAGCCTGTGACCTCCTTTCAGCTGATCTTCCCCTGTTTCTGACTTACCATGCCTTGTTCTACATCAGGGGTGCTCAACCTGTGGCCCTTGGAGCTCTCTGTTGTGGCCTTTGATCTCAAACCAGGGCAGCGCACTTCTATTATCCTCTGCAGGTTTGGCACACTTTCAGAAAGTGCACCACACCTGCAAGATATATTAAGAGGTTAATGGCAATGCGCAGCTAACCTGCAGGAAAGCTGCAGGTGCACTGCGTTGCACCCACGGTGCAGGTAAACCGCAGCGCATCAGTGTGAAAGCAGTCTTGCAGGTGGCTCAGGACATTAAGGGCTCATTTACATTTGCGGTTTGGGGGAGTGTCAAAACCCCATAGTTGAAACGTGTTTTTACCACACACCCCAACCACTGGTGTAGCGTCAGGAGGCGCAATGTTGACCCCGCCCCATGCTCCAGGGGGCCCATGCGACCTCCCCGTCGCATTCTGTTTTACACTTAGACAGGAGGGGCTGCGGTGTGGCATATACAGGATCCTCTCCATTTTCCTCCTGCAACCGAAAGTCAGCTTCTACTCTTTTTTTCCTGTCGGCATTCAATGGCTGCAGGAAGAAAATGTTTACTATACTATTAAGAATAAAAAAACTTGAAATTCTGAACCATACCATTTCATTGCAGCCTGTGAGCGGTTACCAAATCACTTAGGTGGCTCTCGCTCTTCAAAAGGTTGAGCACCCCTGGTCTACATTGTGTCTCTAGGTGGAATCGAGTCGGCCATCTTTTTAGAGGCAAGTCTTTGCTTTCTGATGTCAGAGCCTCCAACAAGCAGCACATTAATCACATTGATATCACCAAAACTCCTGAGACTAGCGGTCTGAGACAACAGTGCCTTAGATCTCATGCTGCAAATGTACAGCTATGAAATTATAGGCACACTTACATACTAGGCAGTGCACTGTTGTTTTTTAGGAGAAAATCAAGACCAAAAGGTACATACATTATTCAGGGTACTGCTTAGGCACAATTAACACTTCTAGATGTCCCTAACAGTCAATTTTTCAGATTTGATTTTAGAAAACTGAACGTAGTTTGCTATAGTTTACAATACAAAAGTGTTGCTCCTTGTACTGTATCATTAAATAAACCCATGTGTCTTTTACTAACCTCATGAGTGCGAAAGAATTCAGATTCTTTAAGAGCAGCCTGCATGCTCTCCAGACGCTTCACATAGGCAGTCTGAAATAAAAAAGTTCACACTTGTTACTTTTTCCAACACAAGATGGCACTGCTATATGCATGGAAATACTGTCTTCCTCTCTCAGTAAAGTGTTTTATGTTGTCGCACATATAAATGTTAGGACTACACAGGCAACTAAATCTCTGTGCAGTTGACAGTTTTTAAAAATCATAATATCGGCATTACATTGATGTTATGGTGCTGCCAATAGATCAATGCCAACAAATGCTTAAGTGTCTTAGTGGCAGAGAGATGTATGCTTTTATGCAGCAAAAATAGGCTTTTGCAAATTACATTTTATTGAGCAGATGCATTAAAATGGGACCTCAGACATAGAATCATAGTTTTGGAAACCAAGATTATTACATATAGTGGGTAGAGAAAAGAATCACCCCACTCTAAAATAATCACATTTTTATGCTTTTCAGCCTGAAATGAAGACAGACACAGTTTTTGTTTTATTCAGCTGTATTTACTTAGAACATCCAAGTGAAAGATATAACACCACCATGTCAGAACAAAATTTAAACAAATCATAAACAGAATCACTGAGTTGGAAAAAGGATCACCCTCTTTAGTCAGTATTTTGTTGAACCATCTTTTGCTTTAATTACAGCCTTTAGTCTGTTGGGATATGTTTCTACTAACTTCGCACTATTGCAATATTTGCCCACTATTCTTTGCAGAACTGCTCAAGTTCAGTTAAATTTGATGGTGACTGTTTATGGACTGTAGTCTTTAAGTTATTCCACAGATTTTCAATGGGGTTCAAGTCTGGGCTCTTACTAGGCCATGCAAGGACATTCACCTTTTTCTCCTTCAACCACTGTGTGATCATTTTTGCTGTGTGCTTTGGGTCATTGTCATGTTGGAAGGTAAACCCTCCCATTGACAACTTTCTGGCAGAGGGCAGCGGATTTTCCTCAGAATTTGAAGGTATTTTTTCCCATTTTGTTTTCCTTATATCCTGATAAGTGCTCCAGTCCCTGCTGCAGAGAAACACCCCCATAACAGGATATTACCACCTCCATGCTTTACTGTAGGAATGGTGTTATTTGGATGGTGAGCTGTACTGGATTTCCGCCAGACATATTGTTTAGTGTTGAGGCCAAATATTCCATTTTAGTCTCATCTGACCAGAACACCTTTTTCCATGTGGCCTCAGAATCTTCAAGGTGTGTTTTGGCAAAGTTCAGTGGTGACTGCATGTGGCCTTTCTTGAGTGGCTTGTTTTCTTGCAATCCTCCCATACAAGGCACATTTGTGGAGAATTTGTGATATTGTTGTCACATGTACACAATGACCACTCTTTGTCATAAATTCCTGCAACTGCTTCGGAGTTGCTGGAGACCTCTTGGTAGACTCTCTGACCAGTTTCTTCTCCCCATCAAATACCTTCCACTTCTTACCGCTTCCCAACTGCCCTATAGCAGATATACTGCTACAGGGCAGCACGGGTGTGCAAAATCACGTATATTTATTTATTTTTTGATTTTGCATGATTACTCGCCAGCGCCTGGTGATTGCCGGGAATCTCCGATGGGGAGGAGAACTGTATGTAAACAATACAGTTTTCCTCCCTCTCAGCTCATGCACACTGCTTTGGATGGCTGTGCACAGACGCAAGTAAAACAGCACACAGTTAACCCTTTGATCACCCCTCATGTTAACCCCTTACTGCCCAGTGCCATTAGTACAGTGTCAGTGCTTTTTTTTTTTTTTTTTTAGCACTGATAACTGTATTGGTGTCACTGGGGATGTCAGTGACACAAAGTCAGTTTTCCCCAGTGTCAGAATACCCGCCGCAGTCCCGCTGTAAGTCACTGATTGCCACCATTACTAGTTAAAAAAAAAAAATCCCAGTATCTATACCGCCATTTGTAAACGCTAAAACGTTCACGTAAACCATTTAATTTACACGTATTGGGATTTTATTTCTAGCAAAGACATAGCAGAATACGTTTTGGTGTAAATTTATGACGAAATTTGATTTTTTTTTTTTTAATTTTTACTGGAAATATTTAAAAGCAAAAAGTAAAAAATATTGTTTTTTTTCCTCAAAATTGTCGGTCTTTTTTTATAGCACAAAAAATAAAAACTGTACAGGCGATCAAATACCACTGAAAGAAAGCTCAATTTGTGGGAAAAAAGAACATAAATTTAATTTGGGTGCAGCATTGCATGACTGCGCAATTGTCAGTTAAAGTAGCGCAGCGCTATAACGCAAAAAATTGCCTGGTCAGGAAGGGGGGTAAATCCTCAGGAGAGCAAGTGGTTAATAATAGACTTCACTGTGCTTCTAGGCATTGATAAAGCCTTTGACATATTTCTGTATCCATTGACTGACTTGTGCCTGTCCACAACTTTATCCTGGAGATCCTTTCAGAGTGCCTTGCCATCCAAAATTGATTGTTTGCTTCAGTTGCACTACCAGGGATAGAACCACTCAAATCAAAATGACCATAGCTGATCACAGTTGAAAGTCAAATGGATTTGTGTGCCATTGAGAAGGTGATTCTATACCTGACTGAGTTTACAAGTCATTTTTAGGAGTGGGTGATCTTTTTTCCAACTCTGTGATTCTGTTTTTGATTTTGTTACATTTTTGTCTGACATGATGGTGTTATATCTTTAACTTGGATGTTATAAGTTGCACTAATACAGCTGGATAAAACAAAAACAGTGTGTCTTCAATTCAGGCTGCAAAACAAAATGTTATTTTAAAGGGGGGAGTGATTCTTTTCTATACCCACTGTATACTGTGTAGTGTTTTTCCAATAACCTACAAACTTTCCTTTTGCCAGCTGTCATTTTTGCTGCATGTTTTAATCTGATTTGTTAATGTTAAAAAAGTACAGACAATTTTTATTTCAAGTACTTTGGTAAACAACACCCAATCTGGATCTCTGTATGTCAGGTAAAAGAAATGATTGCATTGTGTTGCAGACTTTGTTTCCCACTCTGTCACACCTCTGGGAAGACACAAGACAAGTCTGGTTACATTCCCCAAGCTTACAGTACTGTAGAGCTACCAGAGTTGTGAAGTTTGTACAGGTCAGGCATGAAGGGCTGCAGTCTCCTTTCTTTCATTAAAAGTGACAGTCATGCTGGCTGGCTAATTGCAGGGACTGGAGATAGCCTTTAGTCCAGAAAAAAGATATCTTGAGCTATATACACATGCTGTAACCAGAAATTAAATTTTCAGAGCAGGACAGGCATGCTGGGTGCAGTCCCTTGGGGTATCTCTATGTAAAAAACTTAACATGGTATTTTAAGAGGAGGTACTGGACAATGATGTTTCATACCAGGATGTCCTGTCGGCTTTTTGTAAAAGTGTCAAATGTTTCCATGATTTGTTCTCGACTCTTCATCTTCTTGAAGTTTTTCTTGACAGAACCAGCTTCAATCTAGAAGACACAAGGTTAAAAGTCAGCACCCCTCTGCCAGCCAATCCATTCAGATGCCTAGGAGAAAACTAGATGATTGGGCATAGCTCCAGGTACTGGCGGTGGGTAGGTCACAGTTTTTCTAACACACAGGAGCTTTAACATTCTACACTTGTAGTATGTAACTATTGTATGTGTGCTATACTAATAACTGAAGAATGAGTTGATGATTACTGGAGCTTTGGGTGTAAGATGTACAGTGAGTATAGAAAAGACACCCATTCCCTCCCACACTTTTAAAATAATCACATTTTGTTGCTTTGCAGCCTGAAATGAAGATATACACAGTTTTTATCCAGCTGTATTTATTTGTGCAATTTATAACATCCTAGTTAAGGATGCCCCGACACCATTTACCGATACTTTGTGGTGCAATTTGCGTCAATACAAAATGTATGGATGCAAATTGCAGCGCAAAGAATAGCATGCTATTTGAACAGGAATGCTATTCCTCTCCTAATTGCATGCGGTTTCCAGTGTTCCTGTGTGAACCCAGGCTTCTCATAGCCTGAGTTCATGCAGGAGCAGTGCAGGAAACCTCCCTGCACCGATCCCATGCTGAACAGAGAGTAGGAGAGAAGGGCATGTGGGGATGTATACCTCAGTGTCGGCCATCGGAGGATGGAGGCAGATTCTCTGCTGTAGAAGAGGAGAGAAATCCTTGGGTGCTGACCAATCAATAGCTGTTTAGTCCGTACTGTCGTCCCTGCAAGGAGAGGAGAGAAAACCGCAGGGATTTCAAAACCTTGCAGCCTTCTCTACTTTCCTACAGCTGAGAATCCAGAGCATCTGCCTCCATCCTCCGCCTGATAGCCAACACCAGTCTATACATCCCCACAGGCCCTTCTCTCCCACTCTCCACTCACTCGCACAGCTTGGGATTGGTGCAGGGAAGTTTCCAGCACCACTCCTGTGTGAACTCTGTGACAAGCCTGGGTTCACACAGGAGCGGTGGGGAAATAGCATGCGATTTGAACAGGAATGCTATTCCTGTCCAAAATGCATGCAATTCTTTGCGGTGCAATTTACGTCTATACATTTTGTACTGACACAAATTGCACTGCAAAATATCGGTTTGGGTAGCGGTAGCATTTCGAAAATACTCGGTATCAGCACCGATGTATCCCTAAGATATAACACTAACATGTTAGAAAAAACAAATTAGAAACTCAAAAAACAGAATAATCGAGCTGGAAAAAAAAGGATCACCCCCCCCCCCCCACACTCCTAAAAATGACTTGTAAACTCAGTCAGATGTAGCTAATCACCGTCTCAATGGCACACAAAGCCATTTGACTTTCAGTTGTGATCAGCTGTGGTCATTTTGATTAGCTCACCATGAAAAGCTTTCCTAGAGCATTTCAGTCCCTAGTAATGCAACTGAAGCAAACAATCAACTATGGGTGGCAAGGCACTGCCAAATGATCTCTGGGATATAGTTTTTGACAGGCACAAGTCAAGAGATGGATACAAAAAATGGCAAAGGCTTTATCAATGCATGGAAGCACAGTTAAGTCTATTATTAAGAAGTTAAGAAGTGGAAGGTATTTGATAAAACACAGACCCTCCCTTGATCAGGGCATCACTCCAACCTGGATGAAAGAGCCAGGAGGAAACTGGTCAGAGAGGCTACCAAGAGGCCTACAGCAACTCTGAAGCAGTTACAGGAATTTATGACTACGAGTGAGGATTGTGTGCATGTGACAACAATATCACAAATAGTGGCTTGTATGGGAGGGTTGCAAAAAAAAAAAAGCCACTCCTCAAGAAAGGCCACATGCAGTCACCACTAAGCTTTGTCAAAACGCACCTTGAAGATTCTGAGGCCACATGGAAAAAGGTATTATGGCGAGACTAAAATGGAATTTGGCCTCAACACTAAACAATATGTCTGGTGGAAATCCAATACAGCTCACCATCCAAATAACACCATTCCTACAGTAAAGCATGGAGGTGGTAATGTTAGGGGGGGGTTTCTCTGCAGCAGAGACTGGAGCACTTGACAGGATAAAAGGAAAAATGGATGGGGAAAAATACAGTCAAATTCTTGATGAAAATCTACTGCCTTCTGCCAGAAAGTTGTCAATGGGAAGAAGGTTTACCTTCCAACATGACAATGACCCAAAGCACAAAAGGTGGTTCAACAAAATACTGATGCAAAGGGGTGATCCTTTTTCCATCTCAGTGATTCTGTTTTTGATTTTTTTTTCCGTCATGTTGGTGATATATCTTTCACTTAGATGTTTTAAGTTACACTGAGTAAATATAGCTTGATAAAACAAAAAATGTGTGTCTTCATTTCAGGCTGCAAAGCAAAAAATGAGATTATTTTAAAGGGGGGGTGATTCTTTTCTATACACACTGTATGTACTGCTCTTTCAACTGCTTAAGTCACATACTGCCTGACAATGTCAGGTATTAAGAATAACACACTGGGGAATTACATTAATACTTTATGAAAGTAATGTGAAAATGTGTTGATTGAAACAGAAAGTAATGTCATCAAAACGGAAGCAAGTCCACATGACAGGTCATACCTCCATGCTAGGTGTGCTCTATATAACTTGTGGTTTTTAAAAGCCTGACCGAAATGTGTTGAGCAGTGACTCACTGTGACACCCTCGATACGAAATCCCAGCACTGCCGTAGAGCTGACACTCTCTCTCCACTGCATGTAACGAGGTTTGGTAACTGCTTTTTGCAGGTGTTCCTCCAGTGTAGGGGCCTGGGAGTCCAGGGCCACCATTTTGTTGTACAAGTCTTTGCGTAGTGTGGGCTTCAGGAGGGCTTTAGCAAGCTCATCCTCTAAGTATGTTCTGTAGAAAAGACAATTTATATCAAATTAAATCTTAATCTGATTGGCTGAAAGACAAGTACACATTGCATTTGTCTTTGTTGGTTACACAGTAACTATTTTGTGATATGTATTGGAATCACTGGGAACATTGCAATCTATACACATTCACTGCCTGCACACAAAACTATCCAGACTCGGGTTAGTACAATCAACGTTCAGAGTTGCATGGCTTTGAATACATTGCGTGATTGCTGCTGGCCCTAAGAGAACCATTTTACCAGAGAACCACACCTTGTAGAAACCTCACAGGAATATCTGCTATGAGATTCAACAATGGGAAACCCCATATAATATCTGAAGTACAAAGATAATCTAATTGCTGTAAATTCTAAAACTTCTGTGAGAACAGATAAATACAAAAAGTTAGAAAGGCATATATACAAGTTTTGTAAGCCAGGTCCACAAACTACAATCTTTGCTAATCGATAGGGTAGCAAATGTTGTTTTGCATGGAGCAATTGCTATTTGCTAAATGTCATCAACTTTCTAAAATAAACCAGTTGGTGGCATAATAATGCTAATCAGGTTGCAGCACTACAATACGAACATCCAGCAAAGTCTGCACATGGTTTTTACTTTCCCCTAATCGTGGGTCATCATATACAAATCCTGACATCTACCTGCAGTGCTGGGAACTTCCCTGCCCTACGTTGCTGGCTTTACATTGCTATGGGCCTGTCACTATGATGAGTGGCCCTACAGACCAAGAAGGTGTGGAAAAGGCAAGCCATTTCTCAACACTATCTGAACGTTTTAAAATGTGCATATTAGAACACCCATTCCTTTACCTTACCTGTGGTACTCAAGAAGCCAATTACGGTCTCATGCACACTGCTGCTCCTAAACTCATGTTTTTGAAGCTTTTGGTCTTTTTTTTGCCTAAGCCCCTGAATTCCCCTGAACGTGTCCATGCATGCATAGGCTTTTACCAGAGTTTAGAGGCAGATAAACACTCCTCTCCAGAATTCAGAAGAATTGCATTCTGGTGAGGAGTGTTTTGGCAGAAAACTGCCAAACACGGCAAAAATGTAAAATGTAAAAATGTAAATGTGGTTAAACACAGTAACGCTAGGAGCGTTTAGCCAGAACACATTATCACATGCGTTTACCAGCGTCAAAAGTTTTTTCCTGCTACGAGAAAGGCGCCCAGTGTGCATGTACCCTAAAGGTAGGGAGCTTGCCACTGCTGACATCCCAGTCTGAAATACTAGATCCGTGGCTGTTATGCTTAGGGTTCATTTTTAAGTCACCAACTCTGAACAAGTATACAGATCAGGAGTTCTGACATCACTGAACAAGTATACAGATCAGGAGTTCTAACATCACTGTGAATTTTCTGATTTGTATACAAGTTGTTGTTGTTGGCTTAGTACTACAACCAGATACAGCCAGACACAGCATTTTTAAAGGAGCTCCATGATGGCAGCCTTCATTTATTTACAAATATAAAGGTTTGTAAAAGACTCCATACACATATACAATAAAAGGCAACAGGAGTATAGCATAGTATATGGATACTTTCACACTGCTCCCTTGCAAAAACGCAATATAAACGCATAGGCATTTTTTCCACGTTTCCAGTACATTTTGCAACAGTGTGAAAAAAAAAACATGTGACTCAAAACATGCATCTAAAACACAACCGCATTTTCCATTTATTTCAATAGGAAGGTACATTTTTGGTACTTTATTTTTCACCGCACCAAACATGCACCAAAAAATGCAGCAAGAAGGACTTAGAAAAACGCATGACCATTAAATCCTATGGAACTCTTCACACTAGTCAATTGTGGGTCCATTGCATTTTTCATCCTCTTTTTTTTTTTTTTTTTTTTTTTTTAATGCAAAACCTAAGAAAAACGGATCAATAAAAAGTTCAGTTCACAGCCATTAATGAATGCACTGGCCACCTGATGGTGATTTCTGAAATGCAACTTTAAACTTTTATGCAAACATCACAAAATGCCCCTTTTTATGAACTTGTAAATACTCTGGTGTGCTCCTTTCTGATTTAGTTTCACCTTGTTATTGGTAAACTCCACTAATTGTTATCCACCTTTTCAGTGGTGAGAGTACTTTTACTGGCCACTGAGTCTCATTAAACACTGGAAAAAGGCAGCTAGCTGGTCTTAGCCATGATATCAGAAGAATCAGGCTCCACATTTAAGGTGAGACAAAATGAGAAAGGGGCACAGAAGAGGCATTTCTGGTGAAAAGTAACAGCAGGCATCTTGTGCTTTCTGTTCTTCACGTCAAAACTTTAAAATGGAGCAGAGATTCACTTTAAGCTGAAAGCTCTTACCGAAAGCCCATCTTGCAGTCCATGATGCTAGGTGATTCTAAGCCCATAAGGAGGTCTCCCATTTTGATGTAAGTTTGGTCTTCCCTTTTCACCAGTCCATGGTAGGTAGGAACATATGGCTGGAGTATATCTTCCATTAGGGCCTCCAGGCATGCATTTTCTATAGGGCTAAACTTCTTCAGAATGTGGCCCCGTTCACTGGCTTTGAAGTTACCTTGAAGGACAATTACAAGAGTGAATGCTCAATTGCCTAGACTTGTTTTATCTCAGATGTCTGAAAGTCACTAATCCAAATTTGTACCCAATTTCAGCTCCACGGTCCAGCCCCTGACCGACTTGACTCAGAAGAACAGTCCCAGGATGGTGAACTGGACCTCGGTCTGTGAATCCACCTTCCGTGACCTCAAATCCGCCCTGGCAAGCAACCCCGTCCTGGCCGCCCCGACCACAACAGACGCTTCCTTGTGCAGACAGACGCCTCCACCTAGGCCTAGGGGCTGTCCTCAGCCAAGTCAACGAGGCTGGGGAGGAACATCCCGTCGTCTTCCTCAGCCGCAAACTACTGGACCGGGAAGTTGCCTATGCTACGGTGGAGAAAGAATGTCTGGCTATAGTCTGGGCCCTAAAGAAACTACAGCCCTACCTGTACGGCCGGGAGTTCACCATTGTCACTGATCACAACCCCCTCAGATGGCTGAACCGGGTGTCTGGGGACAATGGGCGTCTCCTTAGGTGGAGTATCGCCTTCCAGCCCTACAATTTGACCATTCGATATAGACGGGGAAGCCAACACCAAAATGCAGATGGCCTTTCCCGCCAGCAAGACCCATAGTAGTTAAGCTAGGGCCCACAAGTGCCTCCAAGGGAACCTGGTTTGGGTTCCCCTTGTCGGCACTTGTGAAAAGGGGGGGGAGGAGTGTCACGATATGGGTCTCTGCCAGTCCCAGTTATTAATTCCTTTATTAATCCCTCCTGACCATAGGGAGAGCATCCTCCAATTAGTATTCACTCCTGTGTGCCAAAGGCCCCTAGCTGTAATTAACTCGCCCCTCCACAAAAGGTCCCAAATTCATTTAGTGTATACACCACTAATTAGTGCCTTACCTTTGTACTAATGTAATTTCCCCCACTGTTACACTGTTTACAGCTGCAGATTGAATTATTGTGTCCATCATGTTCAACCAGTCGTTTGCCTAATTCTATCCCCACTAATTAGTGCCTTACATTTGTAGTAATGTATTTCCCCCACTATTACACCGTTTACAGCTGCAAATCCAATTATCCTGTTTCAGTATCCAGCCTGTCCAACTCGTCTTTTCTGTTTACAGCTGCAAATTAAATTACTATAGTTCCATTCCTGTCCATTCTCTTCATTGTCACCTGCTAATGACCCCCCTCCGCCTCTCATCCTGCTCAGGGGGTTTAAGAGACTAGTGCTGGTCTCTCTTGTTGTTCCATTCTGCGTACAGTCACTAAGGGATCCCAGCTGCAGCGGGACGATAGTGGCCAGCCTCTGCCTAAGCCCCATTGGAGCAGGGGGACCCCAGATGCTACATCAGCCCTGCCTGCAATGCCACCAGCTCTGCCTGAGACCACCGCACCAGCTTTGCCTGAGGCTACCACATCAGCTTTGCGTGAGTGTATGCTTCCCCGGTGATATCTGTTAGGAACTGCTTTAGAGACTTTAACTTTGCCCACCGGGGTTGGATTACAAGTGTTTCGGACTCTCTCTCCCTGCACTACTCCCCATTGAGTGACTGTCGTCTGTTCTAATAAAGCTTTAACTGTTTGACATCTACTGTGTGTGTTCTGTCCTGCCTATGCTCCGTCACACCAACCAATGCAGTCACATGAAAAAATGCCTGGGGTATTTCCTCCCAGATCTGGACCAGGGCATCACTGAGCTGCTGGAGAGTCTGAAGTGCAACTTGGCGGCGTCAAATGGACCGAAACATTATATCCCAGAGGTGTTCTAGTGGATTTAGGTCAGGCGAGCATGGGGACAATTGAATGGTATCAATTCCTTCATCCTCCAGGAACTGTCTGCATACTCTCACCACATGAAGCCGGGCATTGTCATGCACCAGGAGGAACCCAGGACCCACTGCACCACCGTAGGGTCTGACAATGGGTCCAAGCACTTCATCCCCATACCTAATGGCAGTCAGGGTGCCATTGTCTGGCCTGTAGAGGTCTGTGCATCCCTCCATGTATATGCCTCCCCAGACCATCACTGACCCACCACCAAAACGGTCATGCTGAATGATGCTACAGCCAGCATAACATTCTCCATGGCTTCTCCAGACACTTTCACGTCTGTCACGTGCTCAGGGTGAACCTGCTCTCATCTGTGAAAAGCACAGGATGTACAATACATCTAAAAAGAACCCCTTTCCTCACAGACTGTTTCTGTGGGAAACAAAAAAAATACTAGCGCAGATCGTTCTTACAATTTTTATTGAGAATGGTAAAAAAACACTCACATTTCAGCAGATAAAACAAGGCATGTCACATCCATATTCCAATATGTGACATCTAGACTCCATTCACTGTGATGACCTCACAGCTAGCCTAGGCACTATCAGTGTTTTTTTGCTTCCCACATTTTATTTTGCTATTGGGAGATGGTCTGTGAGGAAAGAGGAAAACTGGAGAGGAGTTACGTTTGTACACATGTATATAAAGTGCAGCTGGCCTTCTTTTATCAGTGGGGGTCCAACAATTAAGGTGAGCCGATACCCATAAGGTGGGGGTGAAGGGCACTCTGGTGTGCATGGTGTGGAAACTGTCCACACAGTCCTAACATCAACTTTCAATAGGAGGTTGAACAAACATTGAATGGTGTATGGGACTCACTTTATATACAGATTTTTTTTAATATATTTTGTTCTACCACTTTTGCACTTTATTTTGACTTTGGGGTGAATATATTTAATGTCACTGTGACATATGGATTGATTATGTCATTATTTATTTAATGAGTTACATGATTCAGTGCACATTCTTTACACATTTTTATGGTTCATTTTAGATGTATTTAGATTTGATCTACTCATGGAGTTATCATATCTTAACAGACAGATTATATGTATACATTTATTTAGGACTGTTCTCTGTGTCTTTGGAAAGATTTGTTGCAAATCATAGTGCTAAACAACTAGGCACAAAGTGAGACAAGATCTTAAATACTTACAAACCTAGGTAGCTGTTGATAATGAGGGTTTAAGGTGACCAAAGGTTACCCAAACACTGTAAGTGGAGAGTGGAAACAGACTGGAGATCCACGTGGTGCAGGAGCAGGGGTAGCAGTGGGATGATGCTTTCTTCAGGCAGAATGGCTGGAAAGAAAGTGTTGCACGCAGGCGAAGAATCCTACCGGTCAGCGCTCAATTCCTAAGCTTCAACCCTTACTGTGATAAAACCAACAGTGGCTGCAATTTTGGGTGTCTAAAAGTGCAAATTGTGAGGTAGCTCTGGGTGCAACCTGACTAGCTCTACTCATCGAGTGAGTTTTCAAAGATATGGTCATACCTGTGGCTGTGCCACAACTCTTCTATAGAAAGTACTTCCTGGCTAATTAACACCGTGCACGGTTTCTAGAAAATGCAACAATGCAGAGCCTAGTGCCCACATTTCAAATTCCAGTCTAGCCTCACACATCTAGTCAGTCGTTTAAAGATAATATGGAGGAACTGCCAATCTGTGTATATTTAGAAACCAACTTAAGCAGTGGTGTAGCAAAGAATCTTCTTTTAAGTCACTGAGGAAAAGTTACCAGCAGTGCAGCAAAAATCTTGATAGATGTCACCTAGGAAGAAAATACCACCACAACAGCAGCAAAAAACGGAGGTATACTGGGTATAGGGGGGCTGGCTTAATATTTTTCTGTTTACCATTGTCCCAACCTCCTGTAGGTAACAGTTTAACCCAATTGCTTCTAAATATTACTATAGTACTTCGATGGATGATGGAGAAATTACATTTTGGGTACTTACAGAGCAGGGTGCAGAAACAACTCCTGGTTTCCTTACTGTTTTAACATATAAAGGAATACTATTCACGATACACATAATAAGTCTTGTACTTGCTACAGAGCTTCAGCAATGGTCCAATAAACAGGGTAAATCAAAGACGAATTCTCCTGCGCTCTAGGACTCAGGTGGCGAATAGATGGAACCAGGCCTGGAGAAATCGTCCACCAATGCATAAAGGGCTGTGCGGCTCCAAAACAAGGCTGGGGAAGCCCGACCAATACTGCAGAATAAAATGAAAACGAGAAGTGCACCAACCTTGCGCATTACCTCAGTAACCAAAATGTATTAATTGTAAAAAATATACTCACAAACAGCGAATGAAATCAGGCATGTAAGTCCTCAAAGGGACTTGAAGATAGCGTAAATCCCATCAAGGGAATGGGTGTTCAGTATAGCTGATGCATTTCGAAGGGAGTCCCTTCTTCATCAGAGCTACTCACGCTATCTTCAAGTCCCTTTGAGAACTTACATGCCTGATTTCATTTGCTGTTTGTGAGTATATTTTTTTTACAATTAATAAATTTTGGTTACTGAGGTAATGCGCAAGGTTGGTGCGCTTCTCGTTTTCATTTCATTCTCCAATAAACAGGGTGACCCTGTCTTACCTGTCCATGTCACTGGTCCATATACAGGGTCCAGGCTTTGCCCATCACATTAGGCATACCCCAGAAGGGGTCTTCAGGGTGTGGGCGCCAAGTACCAAAGTGAATGTCCAAGCAGGATCCAGTGCCCGAAGCAACATTACAGGCAGTCCCCACCGCATGGGATCCGGGCAAGGCTCCCAAGGTTTGACTGATGATGCACCAGTCTGGATGAACTTCTATTTTTGTGTCAGAAGACTGTGAGGAGTTGATTGAAAAACCCGAAGTAAAGCAATAAACTAGTTAAGCTAAGAGTGATTTCTTTGTAAGACTGTCCATTACCTTAGGAGGATAGCAAAAAACTGAGGATTCATGGACTGAGGTATGTTATAGGGGGACCCTCAGGGGGCATGTCAAAAGCTTTGCCAGTGTCCAATCACCTGAAGGTATCTGCCTTTAAGCAAGGATCCATGAATATCAAAGTATCATTTATAATATCAATGAATATCAAGCCTGTGCCCTGTACTGTATGATTAAACATTTTTGTTTTTGGGTTTGGATATCCTTTAAGATCAAAGCAATATAAAAGGAGAAAGAAAAAGGTGAATGGAAAGCTGCAAAGCTTTGTGCAATTCTGTTTGGAATTCTGCTCTGAATACTGTTAATAGAGGGAAGAAAATTAAAGGGATTTTTACTTTAAGAAGGAAATGTTATCTACTAACCAAGCTTTAAATATTCTCTGCCCAGTTTTTAGTAATGCAGCATATAATTTGATTAAATAACAGTGTAAATACCTTATTTTAATATTTTTTTTTAGCGATCATGCAACCACGAAGCTGCAGGTCTTGAACTGGTGAGTGAAGACACTCTGGGAATTTAGCACTGTTTTTGGCTCACAGCAAGGCACTCAGAACCCAGAGCTGTACATGATTGCTAGCAAAAAGATAAAAAAATGTATTTCCACTACTAATTCTTCAAACTATATGCAGCATTTCTAAATGCAGCGGGCAGGTAAAATTTAAAGCTTGGTTAGTAGATAGCTTTTACTTCTTTCTTTTTTTATACAGTAAACCCCTAGAGTAAATAATGAAGACATACATAAGCAGAGGTTACTTTATTGAAAATCACATTTTAGAACTATCAGTAGATGCAGAGCTGTATGCAGCTGAATACATATCAAAATAAAAAGAAGTTTAGTTCCACTTCCTCCTGCTTCCAGATCCTCCCTATTGGTTCTTTAAAAGTACACGCAGCCTCACTGACTATAGAGGATGATGAAAGTGCAGGAGGGCCGTAACAAGTTCAGTTCCTGCAGAAAATGTCCAGATGTGTATACATGTTGACTCTATATCTCTGGATCCACTGCTTGTTCTCACAATGGAACATGTATGTAGGAATCCCATTGTATTTGGGGGTGTTATTCCCTTATGTATTCTATGGCTTTTTAAACTATATCTAAAGCAAATCTTTTTTTCAGTTTTGAAAAGAGCAGATTTTTTTTTTTTTCTGTGTCCTCGGGGGAGATTTTCTTTTCATTCCTATTTGTTTCTCCACAGTGAGGATCACCAAAACAGATGCCCCATTGAAAAATTACCTGTTCTCATGAGAACTGTTTTCCATTACTTTCTGCCCCGGTGA
Organism: Staurois parvus; assembly: GCF_062004578.1. Lineage (NCBI taxonomy): Eukaryota > Metazoa > Chordata > Amphibia > Anura > Ranidae > Staurois > Staurois parvus. The sequence goes on from NW_028318526.1 coordinate 355,889, forward strand.
AAATGGCCACCAAGATAAATAGCGGGGAAACAGACAGCAATAAAAAGCTGACAGATTTATCTTGCAATCATTCCACAGACCATAAATAAAAATAGTTCTGGCTTTGGATACACTTTAACACTGTCACATGCACTGGGGTTCCATCTTGTTTCACTTTACCTTCATGGCCAGCCAGCTGAACCCAGGAGTTCTGTCGTCTGAGTGACCAGTGCACCATTGTGAAGAACGTCTTCCATGATTTGGTCTAAAAAAAAAAAAATTATACCAAACCAAAGTTAACAAGAGTAAAGGAAATAGTATCCTCACCTATCAAATAAAATGGCAACAAATAAGGTCATAAAAGAGACACTACAGTAAAAAATAATTTGACTATTAACGCCATAATATATATGATATGATGTACGCTATGTTCCAATAACATTTATATGAAAAACTGCACAGCCCAAGCATTTCTTTACCAGACCTACACTACTGTTCAGATGTTTTAAGAAGGTGTGAAAAATGCTGTAAATTTAAAATGATTTTAGAAATAGAAGTTTTAATAGTTTTATTTTATCAAAGTAATGGTAAGGGTCCATGCACAGGCTTCCCTTGGCAGAAAAAAAAGCTCATATAGAGAGTATTTGTACACGAGTAAATGAACAGAGAAATCCAAATCAAACCAATATTTGGTGTGACTACCCTTTGCCATCAAATCAGCATCAATTCTTTTAGGTACACTTGCATACAGTTTTTGAAGGAGTTCAGCAGTTAGGTTGTTAGCCTGTTAGCCTGTATTTCTCATCCGTACGGACACTACTGATCTTGACCAAATCTCCAATTCCATTTGCAGAAATTAAGCGCCATATGTACAAGGAACCTCCACCATTCTTCACTGTTGCAAGCAGACACTCATTATTGCACAGCTCTCCAGCCCTTCAGCAAACAAACTGCCTCCTGCTACAGCCACATATTTCAAATTTTAACTTATCAGTCTAGAGCATCTGCTGCCATTTTTCTGCACCCCAGTTTCTGCACAGTTGAGTCATTTAGCCACATTTCCACGTCGAAGGTATGGTTTTTAGGCTTTAATTCTTTCATATACACCACTTCTGGCCAGATTTCTCCAGACAGTAGATGTGTTTACCTGGGCCACTAGTCCCCGCTAGTTTTTGTTGTGATGGCCCTGCTGGACATCTTCTGATGTCGAAGGGAAATAAGCATGATGTGTTGCTGCATTAGGTTTCCTTGGCTGACTGCTGCATCTGTGGTCCCCAATGTTGCCTGTTGCTTCTTGAAGAGCTTGAACAGCACATGTTGCATTCCCAGTATGCTTTGAAATTTTGACCTTGCTTATGCAGTATAATTACCTTGTGTTTTGTTGCTGTGCTCTGTCTTGCCATGGTGTATTACCTGTGACACAATACTGTCTTCGATAATCTCACCTTAGTAGCAGAGTTTGGCTGTTCCTCATCCAGCTTTGAGCCTCCTACACAACTGTTTCTATTTCAGTTAATGATTGTGTTTCAACTTACATAAAAAATTTATGATCATTAGCATCTGCTTGGTATAATTGGTTAATCATACACCTGACTCTAATCCTACAAAATCTGTGACTTTGAGCAAGTGTACAAACAGTGCAAGTGTAAGAACTAATGCTGGTTTAAAGCCAAAAAGGCAGTCAAACCAAATATTGATTTGATTTAGATTTTTCTTCCGTTTGCTCACTTTGCATTTTGTAAATTGATAAAAATAAACAATTAAAATACAGTGCTCAGTGTAAGTGAGTACACCCCTTTTGAAAAGTAAGATTTTAATCAATATCTCAATGAACACAAGAATAATATTCAAAATTTGACAAAACTGAGTTTTATAGAGCATTTGTTTAGCTCATTACATGAAAGTAAGATGAATAATATAATATAGATGACAAAATCTTCAATTTTACTCAAATTAGTGGATGCAAAAATGATTACACCCCATAACAAAAGCTACTACATCCAGTATTTTGTATGACCTCCATGATTTGTAAGGACAGCACCAAGTGTTCTAGGCATGGAATGAACAAGTTGGCAACATATTGCAACATCTATCTTTTTCCATTCTTCAAGAACAACCTCTTTTAGAGTCTGTTTGAAATCAATGGCTGGCATTTGTGGGAGTAGTTTGTAGTATAGTTTCCCATAGAAAATGTTGATTCTTAAAGGAAAGTAAAGGTTTTATGATGTACTCATGCTGAGCGCTGTATATATTTTTGAAAGCATTCTTACTTTACAGCATTATTCACACCTATCTAAAACATTTGCACAGTACTATATGCAAAAGAACATTCTGCATGAGCTGAGTTTTCCGATAAGTGTTGTGGTTAACTGGTCAGTCGACAACCCCATACTTAACTATGTTCATGGCCTAAAGTAAAAATACAAATGTACAAGTAGAGATAGATAAAATAAAGTTTCTTTGCAGGACTACCAAACTTAATGTCCATGGTAAGGTTTTTTTGATCAATGACCAATGACCATAGAGCACATTGGGGTAAAACAGCTGACCCAACAGAATAAGAATACTCAATAAATGTGATCTGCGTATCTAACATGGATGTCCTGTTTGCCTGCTTCAAGTCCTTTCTACTATGAGAAGGCTGCTGGTTATACCCCAAACACACTGAAAGGATTGTATATGCAATGGAACTTACTGGATTACGCTAGTATGCGCTTAAAGCAAACCTGACCATTTGATGTGCCAGATATGCACTCAGTTCCTAAATCATGTTGTGGGATGACAACACAGCAATTTTGTGAACTGAGTGGTGTCAGCCCTGCCCAGTATCCAATCTATTCAACCACTCCTACTTTCCTATCTCTACAATATAAAAGGCTAATTATTCTGTGGTCCAAGATAAAAACTTGTAATAACACAGGAAGTATGAAGAGTACACTGGGCAGCTTTGAATTTCTGACATGATCAACAGGGTTTTGTTAGTACTTCTCAAACAGATATAACAAAATGCTTCCAACTGTATTAAACAGACCAAAAGGAAGCAAATAAGAGAAGTTCATTATTAGAGTTTACATACACTTTAGGCAGGGCAACTAAGTAGAGTGGTGGCAGGGTAAAGTATTAGTCAGTTTATGCTGCTGATTGGAGGAGGATTAAAGTGAACCTGTTGCTTTGACCTTCAAGGGCAAAGTACAAGTTCATGTTCAGGAAATCCCGTGGGCAAAGAAATATGGTGGTTGTTATTATTTTTAATGCAATCTTCAATACAGACATCCTGATCCAGGTTTCACTATGGATGGAGATCCAGAATGTTCAGACTTTTGGATTCACACTTGGTCTGTCTGGGAATCAGCCTACACCTTTAAAAGTCAGTGATGGCAGCACCTATACACATAAACGTTCCCATTAATGGGGTCAATGGTGACCTTAAAGAAGACTGAGTGAGCTCTTATTGGTTGCTATGGCGTACTGCACTAGAACTCTGTTATTAAATAGATCTACTGTTCAATTATCTACACCAGTAACAACAACCTTTCACAGTGCTTGTGTCAATAGAAAACCTTTGTCATGTATTATACTGCTGGAAAATAATTGTTTTCAGTTTTGTGATCAACCCCCTTTAAACCCCCCATTTGCCTTGTCTGTGCAACCTTCCCACTAACTAAAAATACTCTGAATGCTTGGTCAATGAGACCACAACAGTGAAGGGAAGTAGGTGGGTATTCAAAGAATTGTTAAAGTCTGACAGCCATGAAGAAAAAGTTTGCTGAACAAATGTAAGAAAGAGACTGAGATATTTAAACAGTTAATACTAAATGCCAACGATTCATTGCAAACAAATTTATCCTGGAGCAGAATTTGTGCAGGATCATTGATATCTGACAAGAGGATTCACAGGCTTAACCAGGCTCTAGCTTAACCAAACAGCTTTTTTTCCTGCACCTCACAAACCGGGAACATAGCCATTTTTTAAAATAACACCTTAGATACGATCTTTTAATAAGGCTTCCCATGCAAGTGCTTCTTAAAGGATAAGTTCACCTTCAAAACATGTTACATACCGTATTTAGGGTGTAACATGTAACATGTTCCAGCACCCCCCTTACTCCCTGAGCCCCCTCCTTTTATAGCAGACAGGGGTTCTTTCTTCTCCCTGCAGTTGCTGTCACATCTAAAATCAGCACGGCTCTGCAGGGATGGATGAATGCATGAGTGTTAAGTCCCATCTACCACTGTGACAAATGGCTTCTAGTTAATAATGGACTGATCAACGTGCTTGTAGTCCATTCACTCTTCCTCCAACTTTCTAACTGAAAGACCGTACAGACCTATAGGTAGAAAGCTGGAGTGGGAGTGTGCAGAACATTGCATTGCGGGTGTAATGGTTTGCAGGCTCCCGAAGTATAAAATAATAAATGTACTTTTTATCTGCAAAAATGTGTGCATTTATTATTTTTTCCTTGTTGAGGGTGATTCCCCTTCATGACGCAACAGGAAATGAGAGGAAATCTCCCCAAAGTAAATGGAAAGCCCAGCTTAGGAGCACTGTGTCCCCACTGAAGGATTTGCCTAACCTCTTGATCTATTGACAACTACAATTTTGGTTTTCCCCTTACTTACTGTTTCAGTGATAATGGTCACTAGCAAAACATACATACACTTTAAAGTTTACTTAAATCAGAAGATAAAGTGTAACTAAAGGCAACACATTGAAAGTGAAGGTACAAGAAAATCCCAGATTTTGGGTTGACACCAGAACATCTAAAGAGGGAAAATCTTCCACTGGGGACACCAGCTCTGGTGAACCTTGGTGACACCCCAGGATTCCCTCCCTTTGGAGCGATTTCCTCTAACTCCCTGTTTTGGCTATGGGACAGGAAGTGAAGGGAAATTCCCCCTATGGGACACATATTTTAAATATTAAACGCAAACTCACCCATCTATTCATGTCTCCTTGCTTTATTTTATTGCAAAATCACTTACAAAAATCACCCCTAGCATCTCTAGCCTCGGCCATCTTTGAGTAAGAGCTGAGGGTTCAGGTTTTATACATGAGCTGCCATGTCCTCTGTTTTGAGATACATCTTCCTGCCATGCTAACACCTCTGAGAATATTTGGACTACATGAGCAAACTTACCAGCAAAATACAGTAAAATAAGTTTTCAAGAGGGCTAATAACTAAAGGAGTTGAAGATCTTCAATCAATAAATTGTAGTTATGTTCACTTTGAATACTCAATGTGCAGATGAAAGAAATAAACAGGAGTTTGCTTTTACATGATGGGATGATTTAAGTGCATTTATTGAGTGAAGATTCTTGGACTCATTGAATCTATTTTCTGGTGAACAGTGAGTTTATTTAGTCAGTTATTACAGAGAGCAAAGCTGAATGGCACAGTGTAATACCCAATGAGACTTTAGTTTGATTTACTGGGATTGCAGAAAGATTCATTACAATTGGTTGCTATAGCAAATGAACATTACTAAATAAAACTGAAAAAGTCTAGTGGCCATACTGAAATATAATATTGTAACGAGGGTAAAGCCTAAGAGCTCCTTCATACCAGCAGTGTTACCCAAACACAGCACCAATGCAAGACCAAGGCAGTTTGTCATACAGTAAGTCCTATAGCTTCAGTTCACACCAACATGCTGTGCTGGTCTGACCTAAATAACAATACGACATGTTGAATTTCTTCCTAGCCCATTCCTATGTTCTGTAACACATTTCAATGCACTATGGCACATAACATTAACATCTAGAAAAAATAAAGCACTGGAATGCACGTTACCAAAGCACACCAGCATGTGCATTTTTGCACACTGTAAAGTGTGCACTGTGGTGTAAATTGGCTTTAACTCCTGCCAATTTAGTTTTTTTTCCTACAGGAAACCAAACCTCTGTCATGTTGTAATTTTTGTCTGTATTTTCAAATAGAGATACAGACTGCAATATAAAAAGTTAGTAGTGTGAGTAGATAAGGTTAGGACCCTCTCTTCATATCTTAGTGCCAGCCTATCATATTGTGTGACACAGCGTGCCACTAAGGGAGGAAAGCAAAACAAATCTTTCTCTAGGAGCACAGCAGACTAGCTTGGAGACTAGCTTTCTCTATCAAAAATTTACAAAAAATGGTGTTGGGATATCCCTTTGACTAGTGTTTTCATATTTCCTAAACATTTGTCCCAGCATAAAATCCTGCATTTTAATTGATAGTTGTTTATGAATTATAGAATGTATACATTCCCACCTACCAATATGAATCTGCTACAAAGATAAAAGAAATGGGATGTATATTCTATAGAGCAGAAGACTGGTTGAAACTAAGACAATTTAATTTGCATTATAACAGTTTTGTTTCTGCCTGAATGGTTTACCAAGATTCACAGGACAGAATCTCACATAAAGTAAACTTTGTTCTTGATAAAAGATTTCCTATCACTACAGCTTATACTAGGTTATGCTGGAAACCAGGAGCCACATTTGTTAGCATTGTAGACATATTTATATATAGCAGTTGGATGTGCAGGCTCAATCCAACCAACCTCAGTCATAGCGCTCAGCCAGTGGCTGCATAAACATGAATGTATTTTAAAATGGACCTGTCGGAAAGATATCCTGAGTCCCGATATTGTACTATAGTTTTGGAGCTCTTGGGGTGGCACAGGGTTCCCTCTCACCCTTTTCCATTCCTTTTTTGTACTGCCTGTACATATTGTATTTGGTTACACTGGCTGTGGCTGTTGTTACAACATTTCTATGTTTTATGTGCTTGGTGGTCTGTTTTGTTAATTCCCAAGATATGATGTGTTGACTCTTCATCTTGCCCTGTAGGGCGCTATTTGTTTTCTTATTTCATGAGCTTTTTCTGCTTGTCCTATATTGTACTGAAATTTTCTATATGTACCACACTGTTCTACTTTGCAATTAACAATGAAAATGGATTAAACATAAAATTAACCTGTTTGTACAAACCTAAACTTTATATTGAAAAGTAGACATCTAGGCCTAAAGCTGAACTTCAGGCAAACAGCTAAACACACAGCTAAAATATCTACAAGTATATGTAAACTATCTCACCAGCCAAAACCTTTGTAATGCTGTTCAGCCAATCACGATTAAGACACCTTTACCAGTTGGCATAGTCAGATTTGCAACCTATCTTTTCTCCTTTGCATTTAAGCAATACAACCTGGTACTGAATCCATCCCCAGGCTGCTGATTAAACAATGAAGAAGAATCACCCCCTTTCACTAAAAATCAGCTCTGCATGCTGATATCTTTCATCCATTAGTTACACAAACATTTTTTGTTTCTACTTACCTATATTGTTTTTCCACTTCCTGGCTGAGTGAGGCACTGGTGATGTAACCAGGACCTCAGAGATGCATCCATGGAATGCCCAGTCACATGTTCCAGGAGCTAGACCCGGAGTTCTAGGCAGAGTGCAAGGAACTAAAAAGGGATAGGTTTATCTGCCCTTAATGAAAGTGGCCACCATGAGAAAAATTGGGAGTAAACAAAAAATAAAGTATGCAAAGAATAAAAAGCCTGCAATGATCTTTCTATTACTAAACATTTGTAAACAAATTGTTGTACATTTCTGATAAGAGTGAATGTCCTCTTTAGGCAAGATTCATAAATATGCAATGGGGGATCAGGTGCAATATTGTACGAGATCCAGCAACGCACAAAAAAAAATGTGCATCCCTTGTGCAGGCGTGCAGTGATCCCATTTATTCTTCATGGCACCCTGACACAACCTTGCTAAAGTGCAAACAAAAAAATGCAGGGTAACAAAGTACCATGCGTATTGGTGCGGAGAAAAAAAAAAAGAAATTGAAATGAATGGGGTGCCCTAAATGTGATTCACAGAAGCGTGCATAGGTGTGAACAGGGATTTAACCCGGCCATGCATTGATCAAACTTCGGCTGGTTCAGCAGGGACCGGTCCATTTTCGATTCATGTATCAGCAGGCTGATTGTACCCAAGTTGATCCATCAATTGACTTGAGTACAACCAACCTGTCAGATTTTTTTCCATGCTAGCAGTAATCGTGTTCTACTGGCCAAGAAGGCTCCCCGTGCGTGCCACATTTCCTCAAAAGTTTGCCAGTGTCCAATCACCTGAGGGTACTAAGGTATAACCTATGGTGTGTGAATAAGTTGCTTGTGTCCTGTACTGTACAATTGAAATAAAAAGCTTTTTAGAATTACCATAAGCAATAAGATACATACAATATAATATCAAATAGTAACCAGGCAGCACAGTGGCAAAGTGTTTAGCACTACCTGCCAGAGTTTGCATGTTCTCCATGTGCCTGTGTAGACTTCCTCCGGGTACTCTGGTTTCTTCCCACACTCCAAAGACATGCTGGTAAGTTAATTGGATCCTGTCTAAATTGGCCCTAATACGTGTACTGTATATATGAATGTGAATTAGGGACCTTAGACTGTAAGCTCCTTGAAGGCAGGGACTGATGTGTATGTGCAATATATATGTGTAAAATTCGCTGCATAAATTGACAGCGCTATATAAGTACCTGTAATAAATAAAATGGAAAAATAAATAATCTAAGGAATGAAACTATGTCTTTATTCAAAAGTATGGTTGCCTTGGCACACTGTAAATAACCAACAACATACTGTCCTTTATAATGACCTCACATCAGACTAGAATTCATATGCCACCAGGATCATAATGGTCCAAGAAGCTACAGTTGTAAATGGATACCTAATATGTCACTGCAGACATCTCTTGAATTGTTCTTTAATAAGTGTAGCTGTACAGATCCCTGGTCAGCCTCCGGAATTCATCTTAAAATTCCCTGCAAATGATGTTTTCGTTCTTTCATATTAGGGCATACAAAAAGTTTAACATACTGTCACCAAAGACATTAAACATATCAAACACGCCTCAATGAACACGACATATGTCTCCCAGACTAACCAGTTTCACATATCTTTCATCTCTGGCTCCAGGACTCGTGAGACTTGGATGATAGAAAATATACTTCTAAGAAACAGGAATAAATTAACAAATCTGAGAAATGGAAAAATAACAGAAACATGACTAAAGACAAAGTTCTGTCTGCACAGTCATAATACCGATTCAACTATCTAATCTCCAAGTACACCTTTATCTCAACCACTTTTTCTGCAATGCTGAATATTGAAGAAAAATATGTGCCCAGAAATGGCTCCTCTCCATTCTGCCTTGGCTTCAGAAGCAAAGAACAGATTGTAGTTCCAATGAGATTACTGATCTCTAGGCATTAACACATCTTTCTACATAATGCTGCTAGTGAAGGCAAAGATGTATAGGCAAAGATGGAAGAAATCAGAATGTGTTAAGGCTTTTATTAGAGCCCAGGTACAAAGCCATAGGAAATCACAACAGCGTGTCTAGGTTGGCAAATCTGGACAGGTCTCAAGCTGTGATGCCAGTACTATGTGTGACAGTGCAAGACCCTGCCATGGTGCGAGGTTAGCAAAAAGGTACACAGGATTTGCACTAAGGCAGAGTGCTCTAGAGAATTTGGTATGAGCAGAGATGATTCTACAGCTTTCTCCAGGTTTTGTAATCCAGAGAAGAGTCTGGAGCTTGGAGACTTCGAAGATATTTGGATAAGATGGCATGCAATGCCAAGCTGCGGTTTCTAACGCGAGCAAAATCCTCTCTTGTATTAAAAGAGTTCTAGACTCCAGAGAGAGATATCATTTTACCCCTGTACAAATCATTAGTAAGACCTCATCTGGAATATGCAGTTCAGTTTTGGGCACCAATTCACAAAAACAACATTGGGGAACTGGAGAAAGGCAACCAAACTGATACGAGGCATGGAGGAGCTCAGCTATGAGGAAAGATTAGAGGAACTGAATTTATTCTCTCTTGAGAAGAGGAGATTATGGGGGGATATGATCAGCATGTATAAATACATCAGTGGTTCATATAGTGAACTCGGCGTAGAGCTATTCACCCTGAGGTCATCACAGAGGACAAGGGGGCACTCTTTACATCTGGAGGAAAATAAATTTAATCGCCAAACACAGAAAGGTTTATTCACAGTGAGAGCTGTGAAAATGTGGAATAGACTCCCTCATGAGTTGGTTCTGGCTAGCTCAGTGGATTGCTTTAAAAAAAGGCCTGGATTCTTTCCTAGATACACAGAATATAACTGGATACTAACATTTATAGGTAAAGTTGATCCAGGGAATATCTGATTGCCTCTCTGGGGATCAGGAAGGATTTTTTTTCCCAGCAGGAGCAAATTGAATCATGCTTTGCTGTTTTTTTTTGTCTTCCTCTGGATTAACTGTGGGTATAGGATTATAACTTTTTTTTTTTTTTTAATGGTTGAACTGGATGGACTTTTGTTTTTTTTTTTCAGCCAGACTAACTATGTAACTATTTAAGATGAAGTCTTCAATTCTGTGTCCAAGTCTTACTGGAGACCCGCAGGCGGTGTGAGTACACAGTTGTTCATGCTCGTTAAAAGCAAGGCCTGAGCATAGCTCAGGACTTCAATTTTGGAGCCAGAGTCTTGTCAGGATAGCTCTCTGTGTTCCTACCAAGAGATTGCACCCCATATTGAGAAAATTCCTTGCCACAGGGCTGGGAGAGTTGGGAACTGCAAATTTCTGCAGAGATCAAGAAAGCTGAGGTGGCTAGGGAGTTCAGGGGGCTGGAGGGAATCCATAAGTCTCTGGAAGAGTGAGATAATTTGGCCATGAGTAGGCCTGTGAAAAGAGGTGCCGTAGCAAAAAGTTGTGTGAGCCAAGAGACCCAGGGATTTGGGTCTCAAGTAACCTGACAAGAGCACCAATGCTGCTGCAGCGTAGCCAGGTGGCTTAGCATTTTTTCCAGTGTTGCGAGAGAGAGAGAGAGAGAGAGAGAGAGAGAGAGAGAGAGAGAGAGAGAGAGAGAGAGAGATGGTGTGTAGCCATGGCACTAGATTTACAGTTTCAGTTCTTTTCACAGGCCACCCTCCCTGCAATACCTTCTCTGTGCTCTCCTGCTTCTTGTCTGTCTTACCCTGAGTGCCAAATGGACAGATACACTTTAAGTGCCAAATCTTCTTCAGCAAAAATATGATCAGTGCAATATGATTGGTTGGTAAGGGTTAATGAACTTAAAAATGACCACTTGAAGTAAACCTCAAATGTAAAATACCTAATAAAGAACTTTGAGCACATAGTAAACACCACTTATTACCAGAAAAAATAATACATGTGCATATTTTTGGAGAAAACAAAATGCACATTTATTTTTTTTTATTAGGAGCCAGAAAAGCATTGCACCCATGATCAGTGGATCAGGGGTACAATGTCAGACTTCTGCAGATAAGCCCTGCTGCTTTCAGTCTGTACCTTCAAACGGGCTGTCAGTTACAAAGCTGCAATGTGTGTGAATGTGAGTGCACTCCACAAATCTGGCCTTTATGAAAGCGGCCATTGTTGAAAGAAAGCCATAAGAATTCCCATTTGCAGTTTGCCAGAAGCCATGAGGGAGACACAGCAAACACGTGGAAAAAGGTGCTCTGGTCAGATGAGACCAAAATTTAACTTTTTGGCCTAAAAGCAAAACGCTATGTGTGGCGGAAAACTAACACTGCACATCACCCTGAACACACCATCCCCACTGTGAAACATGGTGATGGCAGCATCATGCTGTGGGGATGCTTTTCTTCAGCAGGGACAGGGAAGCTGGTCAGAGTTGATGGGAAGATGGATGCATCCAAATACAGGGCAATCTTAGAAGAAAACTTGTTATAAAGCCAGAGCTACAATGGAATAGTTTAGATCAAAGCATATTCATGTGTTAGAATGGTCCAGTCAAAGTCTAGACCTAAATCCAAATTGTGGAAAGACATGAAAATTGCTGTTCACAAATGCTCTCCTTCCAATCTGACAGAGCTTGAGCTATTTTGCAATGAAGAATGGGCAAAAATGTCACTCTCTAAATGTGAAAAGCTGGTAGAGACATCCCCAAAAAGACTTGAAGCTATAATTGCAGTGAAAGGTGGTTCTACAAAGTATTGACACCACACTTTTCAGATATTTATTTGTAAAAAAATGTTGAAAATCATTTATCATTTTCCTTCCACTTCACAAGTATGTGCCACTTTGTGCTGGCCTATCACATAGAATCCCAATAAAATACATTTACGTTTTTGATTGTAACATAACAAAATGTGGAAACTTTCAAGGGGTATGAACACTTTTTCAAGGCACTGTACACACAATAAACATACTGGAATTCCCCAGACAGATAAGGCATTTTAACAAAACATCTTAAAGACATATTGTCATCGACGATCTATTATTGCTGGGATACTACATTGCTACAGCAAATACCAATATAAATAATTAAGCTTCTTTGGTAAAACGGCCAAGTAAAGTAACTAGGCACAATCAGTCAGAATATGTCTTATACTGCTGTGACCTTAGTAAGGGAAATTCAATTTATTTCTATATAAGTTACAATAATTATTTGCTGTTTAAATTTGCTCATTTTGCTTTTTGCATTTTCCTTCATAATCCGGTCGGCCTTTTAAAGACTTTTCTTACTTTAACCACCTCCCGCCCGCCATATAGTCCAATGACGGGCGCAAGGTGGTTCTCTTGTTCTGGGAGGACATCACATGACATCCTCCCATTCTCACCGCGCAGGCGCGGCTCAGGGAGCGCACAGCGCGGTGATCTGCGGTGGATCACCGATCATGGAAAGAGCCGAAGATGTCGGCTCAGTCATGTGATCAGCTGTGTCCAATCACAGCTGATCACCTGTAAACAGGGAAATGCCGGTTATCGGCATTTCTCTCCTCTCGAGCTGTCACGCTGACAGCTCGAGAGGAGAGCCGGTAATCGGCTTTCCGCGGAGGGGACATGTACGCTGGTCATCAGGGCACTGATGATCAGTGTGCCCTGATGATCAGTGTAGCCCCAGCAGTGCCACCTGTCAGTGTCCATCAGTGCCTCGTGCCAGTGCCCATCAATGCCACATATCAGTGCCTACCAGTGCACATCAATGCCACATATCAGTGCCCATCTGAGCTGTCTTACAGTGTCACCCATCAATGCCAGTCAGTGCCACGTATCAATGCCAAATAGTGCCACCTATCAGTGCTGCCAATCAGTGCCGCCTATCAGTGCCAGTCAGTGCTGCCTATCAGTGCGCATCAGTGCCGCCTATCAGTGCCGTGTCAGTGCCGCCTGTCAGTGCCAGTCAGTGCTGCCTATCAGTGCCAGTCAGTGCTGCCTATCAGTGCCGCCTATCAGTGCCATATATCAGTGCCATGTATCAGTGCTGCCTTTCAGTGCCCATCAGTGATGCCTGTCGATGCCCATCAGTGCCACCTACCAGTGCCTCCTCATCAGTGCACATCAGTGCCACCTATCAGTGTCCATCGGTGCAGCCTATCAGTGCCCACCACTGCAGCCTCATTAGCGCATATCAGTGAAGGAGAAAAATCACTTATTTACAAAATTTTATAACAAAAACTAAGAAAAAACTTTTGTTTCCCAAAATTTTCAGTGGTTTTTGGTTTGTTTAAGAAAAAATAAAAAACCAGAGGTGATTGAATACCACCAAAATAAAGCTCTATCCATCACAAAAAAATGATAAAAATTTCAAATGGGTACAGTGTTGTATGACCGCGCAATTGTCATTCAAAGTGCGACAGCGCTGAAAGCTGGAAATTGGCCTGGGCAGGAAGGGGGTATAAGTGCCCTGTAGGCTAGCGGTTAAGGACTACTTTTTTTCAAACATATATACAGTTGTGTTCAAAATAATAGCAGTCAGACATCACTAACCTGATCAATCACTGTTTTTGGTAGAAATTATATTTCTACATGGCAAATAATTTACTAGCAGGTCCAACAGACCCAACAATCATGACATGTATGCTGCTGATTCTGTGTAATTGAATCACTAATTGAAAGGGGCATGTTCAAAATAATAGCAGTGTGGAGTTCTATTAGTGAGGTCATTCATTCTTTGAAAAACAGGTGGCAATTATTGCCCTTATTTAAGGAAGGAAGGCAGCAAATGTTGTACATGCTGGTTACAGTGCATTTCTCTCTGAAATTCTGAGGAAAATGGGTCGTTCCAGACATTGTTCAGAAGAACAGCGTACCTTGATTAAAAAGTTGATTGGAGAGGGGGAAACATATAAAGAAGTGCAGAAAATGATAGGCTGCTCAGCTAAAATGATCGCAAATGCTTTAAAATGGCAACCAAAACCTGAAAGACGTGGAAGAAAGCGAAAAACTACCATTCGAAGCTTAGAAGCACTCATGGGTCTTGAAGAGGAGGAAGATCAAAAACAGCAGTGTTTTTTTATTGTCAACGTTTCGATGAAGCTCAGTCCATCCTTCTCAAGACACAAGTCTTGACAAAGATGGACTGAGCTTCATCGAAATGTTGACAATAAAAACACGGCTGTTTTTGATCTTCCTCCTCTTCAAGACCCAAGAGTGCCTCTGGACCAGTTTGGGATTTATATGGATTTCTTTGTGGGTGAGCACCTGGGCATTTATCTCAAACAGAGTGCAGTGGCAACCTTTGGATCTGTTTATATATACGGTTAGGTCCATATATATTTGGACACAGGCACAATTTTAGTTTTTTTTTCAGGTATTTACCAAAACATATTCAAGCAATAGTTATATAATGGGGTATATATGGGCTGAAAGTGCACACTCTCAGGTTTAATTTGAGGGTATGTACAATCAAAGTGAAGGAAGGGTTTAGGAATTACAGCTCTTAAGAGTAGCCCCCCCCCCCCTTTTTTTTTTAAAGGACCAAATGTAATTGGACAATTGAATATAATCATAAATAAAATGTTCATTTTTAATATTTTGTTGATAATCCTTTACTGGCAATGACTGTCTGAAGTCTGGAACCCATGGACATTACCAAAGACTGGGTTTCCTCCTTTCTGATGCTTTGCCAGGCTAGAACTGTAGCTGTCTTCAGTTGTTCTTTGTTTATGGGTCTTTCTGCCTTTAGTTTTGCATTCAGCAAGTGAAATGCATGCTCAATTGGGTTGAGATCAGATGATTGACTCGGCCATTGCAGAATATTCCACTTCTTTTCCTTCAAAAGCTCCTGGGTTGCTTTTGCAGTGTGTTTTGGATCATTGTCCATCTGTACTGTGAAGCGCTGACCAATCAACTTTGCTACATTTGGCTGAATCTGGGCTGACAGTATATCTCTAATTACTGCAGAATTCATCCGGCTGCTTGTCTTCTGTCACATCATCAATAAACACCAATGACCCAGTGCCACTGGAAGCCATGCATGCCCATGCCATCACACTGCCTCCACCATGTTTTACAGATGATGTTGTGTGCTTTGGATCATGAGCTGTTCCAAGCCTTCTCCACACTGTTTTCTTCCCGTCATTCTGGTACAGATTAATCTTAGTTTCATCCGTCCAAAGAATGCTTTTCTAGAACTGGTCTGTTTTTTTAGATGTTTTTTGGGAAAGTCTAATCTGGCTTTTCTATTCTTCAGGCTTATGAATGGTTTGCACCTTGTGGTAAACCCTCTGTATTTGCTCTCGTGAAGTCTTCTCTTGATTGTAGACTTTGACAATGATACGCCCACCTCCTGGAGAGTGTCCTTCACTTGTCTGGATGTTGTGAATGGGTTTTTCTTTCCCATAGAGAGGATCCTGCGATCATCCACCACTGTTGTCTTCCGTGGACGTTCATGCCTTTTTATGTTGCTGAGCTCACCAGTGCATTCTTCTTTCCTCAGAATGTACCAAACTGTTGATTTGGCCACTCCTAATGTTGCTGCTATATCTCTGATTATTATTATTATACAGGATTTATATAGTGCCAACAGTTTGCTCATCGCTTTACATTATAGTGGGAGACAATACAGTAACAATATAGTTCAATACAAGAGGGAATTGAGGCCCCTGCTCCTTGGAGTTTACAAGCTAGGAGGGAAGGGTGAGTGGTACAATAGGTAAAACTGTGGGGGATGGAGTGGTTGGAAGAGTAGAGGATTCCAGTATTAGCAGAGGGCGGGATAGGCTTCCCTGAAGAGATAGGTTTTCAATGATCGCCTAAAGGTAAGTAGAGTAGGTGATAGTTTGATAGATTGGGGTAGGGAGTTCCAGAGGATGGGTGACGCCCTGGAGAAGTCTTGGAGAAGAGCATGGGAGGAGGAGATAAGGGAGCTAGAGAGTAGGAGGTCTTGCGAGGAGTGGAGTGTACGGTTTGGGTGATATTTAGAGATAAGATCGGATATGTAAATTGGGGCAGTGTTGTGGATGGCTTTGTATGTCATAGTTTGTGTTTTGAATTTTATCCGGTGGGCAACTGGGAGCCAGTGGAGGAATTGGCAGAGAGGGGTGACAGATACAGAGCGGTTAGTGAGGTGGATGAGTCTGGCAGCAGCGTTCATGATAGACTGAAGGGGGATAGCCTGCGATGAGGTAGGCCAATGAGGAGGGAGTTACAATAGTCGAGGCATGATATGACAAGGGAGTGAATAAGTTGCTTAGTGGTTTCCGGGGTTAGGAATGGTTGTATCTTGGAGATGTTGTGGAGGTGAAGTCTACATGATTTTGTCAGCGATTGGATCTGGGGCTGGAAGGACAGATGGAAGTCTAGGATTACACCTAGTACCCTGGCATGAGGGGATGGACTAATGATTGTGTTATCGATATTTATGGTGAAGTCAGTGGAGGTGGCACGGGCAGGGGGGAATACTAGGAGCTCAGTTTTGGAAAGGTTGAGTTTGAGGAAGTGGAGTGGCATCCAAGCCGATATGTCACTTAGTAGGCTAGCGATGCGGGTGGAGACTGAAGGGGTGAGGTGAGGGGTAGACAGATAGATTTGCATGTCATCAGCATAAAGATGGTAATTAAAGCCATGGGAGTTTATCAAGAGACCAAGGGAGGAGGTGTAGATGGAGAAGAGAAGGGGTCCAAGGACAGAACCTTGAGGGACCCCTACAGAGAGAAGGAGTGAAGAGGAGGTGGCAGCGTTATAGGTAACACTGAAGGAGCGCTGCAATAGATAGGAGGAGAACCAGGAGAGAGCGGAGTCTCTGAGGCCAAGCAAGTGTAGTTTTTTGAGGAGGAGGGGATGGTCTGATGGATATGTTTAGTTTTTGAAGCCTTACAATGGCCTGTTTCACTTGCATGGACAGCTCCTTTGAACGCATGATGTAGGTTCACAGCAATACATTCCAAAAGCAAAAACCACAACTCCAGACCTTTTACCTGCTTAACTGATGAAGAAATAATGGAGTAGCTCACACCTGGCCATGAAACAGATTTTTATTCAATTGTCCAATTACTTTTGGTCCCTTGAAAAAGGGGGGATAGCAACTCTTAAGAGCTGTAATTCCTAAACCCTTCCTCCAATTGGGATGTACATACCATCAAATTAAACCTGAGAGTGTGCACTTTCAGCCCATATCCATTATATAACTATAGCTTGAATATGTTTTGGTAAATACCTGTAAAAATCTATAATTTTGTACAAATTCGTGTCTGCTATCAAAAGCAACCCCAACCCTATTCTACTAAGCTATGGCCCACACCTCTGCTTCCAAACTCCCACTACCCAGCCTGCCTCTGCTGGGCTCCAATTGCTTGCCCAGCCTTCCTATGCTGAGCTCATATTGTCTGCCCAAACTGACTTTGCTAAGCTCTTGTCCGCTCCTCAGCTTGCCTTTGCCAAACTCCCGTCTGCTGCCTTCCTCTGCTAAGATTCTGCTGCCTTCTTTTGCCTAGGTAGACTATGCCGAGATCCCTTTTGCTGCCCAACCTGAATGTTCCAAGAACACTTCTACTGTCCAATTGGTATTGCGCCATGGTCTCTTCTCCTACAAAGCCAGACCACACAAAGAACCCTTCTGCTACCAAGGCTGACTAAGCTGAGATCCTCTCAGTGGCCAACATGACTCTGACAAAGATTTGTCTGCTGCCCACCCTAACCCTAAGAGAAATGGAAGAAAAAAAAGCAGGCAGGCTACAATTCCGCTGCTGTATGAAGAAATGCATTCCTAGCATCCAGCTTGGAATGCCAGCTCCTTTCTCATCCCTGCATACGACAGAGAGCAGTGAGCTTACAAATCTTGAGGGATACCAAGAATACTTGCTTAAAAAAAAGGGAAACACGCAAAATGGTGTTTTCAATGAAGTCTTCAGACAGCTTTATCTGCTACCAGCCAAATAAAGCAAGCAAGTTGAGATTTTGGGGGAGAGCAGGAGCAAGGAAAATGTTATCACTTTAATTTGATTGTGTTTATCTGTAATTAATACTGGAGCTATATGATGTTACAATGCACCTATTCTTTAATGTTCATGTATTGGTAAAAATAGTTTTTTGGTTTTGGATGGAGAAAGGAAGGGTTGGACAGACTGCATCCATGATCAATCATCTGGATCCAGGTACCTGCTGGATATGATGCAGATACATGCAAACCGCTAAAGCTGCTGTCAGCCTTTAATTGCTTTGTACAGGCTGAGCAGCTACAGCTGTTCGTATACACCTGTGATTCCTATTGCAGGAATTTGCTGATTATTGTCGCAGGAAGTCACTGTTTGGCTCTATTCAAACATGTGAATGAGGCCTAAGTCTGCTTTCATAAGTCATGCTTTCATTTGCACAGAGGTATTTGCTAACCATTTAGGTTTTCATTTAAAAATAGATTTCTGAGCAGCAGCACAGTTGTAACGATTAGTAGCAGATCACAATGATTATTGCACTTGTAATTATGTTTGTGAAGCTGGAATACTTGGGATATTATAATTTGCTAATACTAAAAAAATAATTACAATTGATGAAGGCTAGTCAGCAGTCTTCCACAGTATTCTATGCTGTCTGCCCCCCCCCCCCCCTTCTCCTACTGGGGAAGCTCGTCTCATTTCCTTTGTGGTCACTGAGACAGGAAAGTAAGGGTAGAAACCCCAAATGGAACATACACAGCAATAACAAAAGAATTTAACCCTTCTCAACTTCAAAACAACAAAAGGATTGGCTGTAGTTTGCCTTTGATCACGAAAGAGCTCTATTTTTAAAAGTGCAAAAAACACAAAAGTTCTAAGGAGGCCTCAGGGGTCCCTAAGGCTGGGTTTAGGAAACACCTGCTGTATTGGTAATTCAGGGTCTCTTGGCTTACTTGACAACATTAACTAAAAAACATTTACTAAAAGAAAACCTGTTCACTTGAGTCCTACAAACACTCAGTCAAGCTTGTAATCACTAACTAAGCTGAACTAAAGTGAACAAAAATTGTAGAAATCTCTATAGGAAAAAGTTCCAATCCCATCTGTTATAAATATGGTATGTCCATGTCCTGCCTACAAAGCAGGGTGTCTCCACACTCTTCTCAGTTAGGGATCTCCCTTCTCTCACCTTGTTTACATTATTAGAATAGTTTCCATATCGCCTGTCTCTTTGGGTATGTTTGTGCAGCCTTGACCCCTCCTTCCAGCTTCAGACGCACACATGATTAAAAGGGAACATACATGAACATGGAAATACTGCATACCAAAGATTTGCAGTGTCAACACCTAAGTCACCGCACAGTAGATCATGTATAATGTATTTATTATTTGCACTGAAGGAAGTGCTGGTATTGCCCTGGACAACCAACCAGCTTTCAGCTATTGTTTCTCTGTAGCAAAATGTCTCAACCTTTTTACCCTGGAGGAACCATTAAGAAATAGTTTTCAGATCTTGGGGAATCCGTGAAAATTATTTTACTGACAACTCACGGTACACTCGCGTAATCAGTAAGACTAAAGAATGTGGTGTATCTAGTGCATTTTACACCCAGGGCTGATTATTTCCTCCATGCTCTGTACAACAAAAATATTTTAGCAATAATTTTGAAATTTTGAATATATATTACAGAAAAGACTGATGTGAATGTACAATATATATAGATGTAAAGCGCTGCGTAAGTTGTTGGCACTATACAACTACCTGTAAGAAGTAAATAAATAATAAAAGAAACAGTAAAACTTGCTGTATACCCTAATATTAATGGTCAGTGTAGATGTGGCCCCTTACGTTTGTTATCAGTGCAAGATTGTCCCCTAGCACTGGTGATAATGGAGGGGGGAGAATCAATCCAACACTGTTCAATGTTTCAAGGAACCTCTAGCAACCTAAGGAAGAACACTAGGGTTCCACAGAGCCTTGGTTGAGAAAGGATGCTCAAAAGCAAGTTTTAAAATGAACTCTAATTAAGTTGCTAAGAGTACCTGCATTATTTACTATTTTATACAAGATCACCACATTTGTCATTTCTACCTGAAAAAGTTTAGCATCTCCCAGGGCACTTTTGGTGCTCCCATCCCCATATAGTTGTGGGGGAAATGTACTATTAAAGCCCAGGTGTTTTTAAGTGGAAACAGATCGGCAACATAAACCTAAACAGAGCACCAGGGATAAATATAAAAGTGTATGATGTATTTGTTGTGTTCGAAAAAGGAAGCAGAACTCAGGAAGGCCCTTCAGCCATGAGCTGTTATATAAGGTCTGAACTGTTTGATACAGGACACCAGGAGGGAGGGTAGAGACTTCTCCGGATACGCAGGGAGTTCCCTTATTGTGCTGCTTTGTACATTAACTGTTGTGTGCCCAGCATGCACTGGTGTACAGATACCAAACAAGTGCACACAATTAGCTGGTGCAATACCCACATATGGTCTGCCCTGTTATGCACAAATTAAATATTGTGCAGATTCTCAATCTATTCAAATGTAAGTAGAGACAGATGTGACAAGTGTCTCTGAGCCGTAATATACCTTCCATGTTTTGAAGAAATTCATACATGCAAACTGGTGAGCTATTTTCCAGTCAGTAAATCAATAATTATGCTCTGCTTATCTTAGAGTAAGTTATGCATGCCAGCCCAGACGTCCCTGTAAGTGTTTCTTGGGAAATCCCTTTGATTTCTCAGGGCAACCCTTGAACAAAAACCCATCCAGCCTGTTCTAGGTCATCTCCAAGTCCCCTCCTAGTGTGGCGTGCCTGGAACAGCTCCAGAAAAAGCTTCCCACAGGCTGTCTTATGAAATGGTCGGGTAAAGTAAAAAAAATCCAAAAAATGCATGCGTTTACTGTACACAAGCAACTCTTTCAACAATTTAGTACATTTTTTTTTTTGTTAAGTGATACTGTTATTACAACAAAGAAAACCCCTTCCCTACTTTTTCCAAAACAGATGTCCACCAGAAGAGCTGCAGTGGATCTCTAAAACAAAAGTCAATGAAACAAAAGGGCCCAATAGGAAAATCCCCACTCCTGAGCCCTGCATACAGGATTTAAAAAAAAAAACAAAAAACTGTAAAATCTCTAAATCATTTTATGGCAATAGATCCATATTATTCGTGGCTTTCAGATATTTGTGGAAGGCTCCTACAAAAAAAGTGTGTAGTTTGATAAACAGCTGTTCCATGTTCCCCACCAAACAATCTAGGTATAAATTCATAACATAATTAATTTTGCAGTGCATGCTGATATCTGAAGTCCTATATCAGTGGAGGAGGCCCTCTCTCTATATGGTTACAAAAATATGCTCATCTATGCAAGCGTGATGAATCCTGCAGTTATTAAAATCTTTGCATACATTTTTACAGCATGCCAAAAGCCAAACCAAAGGAAACACTGCAAAACATTGTGGGAGACCACAGAGCTAAAAGAAGCTGTCCAACCAGAATAACTGTCTTCAAATAGGCACACTGTTATAAATGCCTACAATGGGAGGGGGGGGGGATCATCTATGCTGCTTACACCTAGTACTCAAACTAATCACGTAGTCATTCTTAACATTTTTACGGGCCACCCCTCACAATACAGTCATTTAGTTACATATATATTTACTGTATATGTATTAAGAAAAAAGTCAGCATCCTCACAATGTACCTTCACTCTACTATTTGCATTGCTCTCCTCGCTACGCACAGCAGCTCATTCTTTCGCTGCACTCCTCTCCTCCTCACTCAACCCTCCTCCCCTTTGGTAATCGCCCTGTCATGGCCAAATTCTTAGAACTGTTTCCCTTGTTTGCAAACCACAAACCATCGACGTCACTGACAGGAGGGAAATCCTTCTGTACAGCAGAGACACAGAGGAAAGCAGAATGAGGGGAGAGGACAAAAAACAGGTGGTGTGTCACAAGGGAAGGAGGTGAAGAGGAAATGAAACACATAAAGAGACAAATAATAGAAAAGTGGGGAGACAGCTACAAATATAAATGGGATTTGTAAGGGAAGGGGGGGGGGGCAAACAATGAGGTGAGCGAATGAAACTTAGAAGCAGGCAAAGAGAGGAGGAGGGTGTTCAAAGAGGGAACTAGAGTTGCTGACAAAGGAGTGTGCGTGTGCGTGTGTGTGTGCGTGTGTGCGTGTGTGCCTACATCCACACAGCCTGCAGCCTAAATAGTTCCACATACCTTTTACCCCACAAACAGCTTACAAAGGATTTAATAATCATAATTTGCAAGCATGCTCCTGCAGCCTGCATTAAATTGATCGGTCTGTAATACAACAGACAACCCAACTAGCAGCAGACAAAGAGCATGCATCCAGGCCTGAGTCTATAAAACTGTATGCAGCCTGAAAATCTGCACTGAGAATGTACGTGGGGGTCCCCACACACAAAAGGGACATCATGCACAGACTGTCCTGGTCTGAAAAATGAAAATGATATTGTGTCATTATGTCAGTAAGATGTGTGAAGACACCACTCCAACATCACAGTCCAACTAGCCTAATGCTGGCCATACACAATTGCAATTTTGTTTTTTGCAACCAGCTTTCGAGTGCAAATGTTTAAAGCTACCAAATAATAAAAACATAAGAAAAAACATATAAGAAAGCCCTTTTGAGTGGCACTGAAGTGGACTTGAATGGTTTCCCCTTGTGTTCAATGGTTGTGGCTGAAACATGAAAAATAGTAACCATATTTTAAACTTTAGCCACACATTGCAGTATTGGATATTTCCATCAGTTCTCATCCACAAAAATCTGCCACTCAGAGTACCATTTATATCCCAATTTTGAGCAACCTATCAAAACTTCAGTGAAATTCACTGGAAACCACTGCAGTGCCAGACAAAAGCATAACTGATCAATTTCAAAACTAATGATTTAATTACTCAAAGTGGGAATTGACTGAACCCATTGGGTAACATTCTTCTATAGTTAAAGGGGAATGTAAAGCTCCAAAATTGTCATAAAAAGTGTACAGGCACAAAGCATGGGCTGTATATCTTCAAAGACAAAAAAGAGGTTGACATATTTGGGTCATTTCTAGTGCCTGAGCGTTCAGTAAGCAGAATACAGCTTTTTGACTGTTGGAGACTTCTACACAACTGAATAGTCTCTTTTGTGCTGCCTGGCTGCACTTGAAAAAAAATCAAGACAAACCTACCAAGAATCTTATGAGCAATCCATGAATCACCTATCCCATTTAAGTCTAGTAAAGTCTTGGAAAACTCCTGTAATATGACTAAGGTCTTATTCCATGGGCTCAAGGGAGTAAATGAATCTTGACAGAAAGACAGCTGATTTGGCACTGCAGAGCATCTCAACAGGCATAAACTACAAAAATGCCTCCCTGTAATACTGATGTCATACTGCCATGCTGTGTGCCTTACTGCAAGCTGCTGCACATATAGTAACAAACATCTGAGCAGCGGATGTCACTGAGCACATATATGTTTGTTAAAATGCAGGGTATCTGTCTATTTGAGTGCACAAGTCTCACATTATTTAATAAGAAACTGAACCAAAATCAATACACACAGCTTTAAGCAATACAAAATACTGCAAAGTCTTCAAAAAGAAAACCTGTGTTTTACCCAATCAGGAAAAAATGCTGGATTTTTTTTTTTACTTACTTACAATTCTAAAGGTTATTTTTTTTTAAATAACAAACATGCTATACTTACTTGCTCTGTGCAGTGGTTTTGCGCAAAGCAGCCTGGATCCTCCTCTTCTCGGGTCCCCCACAGGCTCTCTTGGCCCCTCCCTCCTGTCGGGTGCCCCCAGAGCAAGAAGCTTGCTATGGGAGCACCCACTGCTCTGTGTTCATTCACACACGGAGCTGTGGCTTGGCCCCCTCTCTCTCCTTTTTGGCTGACTGGCTGTGATTGACAGCAGCCAATGAGGAAGCAGAGACCTGGGACACGTCGCTGGATTGCGATGAGGCTCAGGTGGTAAGTATTGAGGGGGCTGGGGGCACTGCTACACACAGAAGGTTTTTTACCTTTATGCACAGAATGCATGAAGTTAACAAAAAACCTTGAGCCTTTACAACCACTTTAAACGGCCTTTGTTCTAGTTCATTATGGTACACAGGTTCAGAAGGAATTTTGAAATGACTGCATTATACTGATGCCTACAGGAGAACTAGACACTGGCAAACAAAAAAGCTGTTAGTCAGCCAGGTTTAACTCTTCCCACTCACATCATACGTCAGGTTTGTGTAAAAGCAATAGTAGCAATGATCGCAAAACAGACAGGTTGGACAACTGTGTCCCTTAATAAACTTCTGGAAAAGCAATTTATGGCAAGTCAAAAATCCAGTTTTCTTCAACATTTATTAAGGGCACAGGACCAGAAGGAATTCTGAGGCAACAAAGCAGTCAGACTGAGGGGTGGGCAATAGGGCAAATAAAATGCTAACAGGCCTATAAAACAACAGAATAAACCAGGAGCTAATTAAACCTCAACAAGCTGCCTGGAGGACCTAACATCCAAAGCAGTGTGCCCGAGCTGACAGGGAGGAGAACTGTTAGTAAACAAAACAGTTCTCCCTGCCAGAGATCCTTGGAAATCACTGGGTGCCAGCGAGTAATCACTGGCTGGGACTCGGTGATTGACAGCAGCGGCCACGAACCGCAGCGTGGCTAGGGCGCGTGTAGCTCGCGCGCACCCCCTACCCAGAAATGCAAAATCACGCATATATACACATGATTTTGCGCACCCATGCCGCCCTGTAGCAGTATTTCTGATATAGGGCGGTCAGGAAGCGACTAATCCCAGACCCTATATCGTTTATAAATATATTAAAAAGTAAGGGTCCCAACACTGAACCTTGGGGTACACCACTGACAACTCTAGACCATTCAGAGTATGAATCATTAACCACTACTCTCTGAATACGATCTTTTAGCCAGTTTTCTATCCATTTACATACAGATTTTTCCAAGCCTGTACACTTTACCTTGCACATTAGCGGTGTGTGGGGAACTGTGTCAAACGCTTTTTCAAAATCCAAGTATACCACGTCCACCGCCACCCCTCTGTCCAAGGTTTTGCTCACCTCCTCATCAAAAGAAATCAGATTTGTTTGACAACTTCTGTCTTTCATGAATCCATGCTGTCTGTTGCCTAAAATATTTTTTTTACAGCAAGAACTCATCTATGTGGTCTTTTATTAAACTCTCCAGTATCTTCCCAACTATAGATGTTAAACTAACAGGTCTATAATTACTTGGTAAAGATTTTGATCCCTTTTTAAATATAGGCACCACGATGGCCTTATGCCAGTCCAGTGGTACTATGCCATGAATGTATCCTTATCTATAAAGTAGAACTAAAGGCAAAACATTTTTCATTTTGGATAGTATTAAGGGAGGATTATAACCTGTCAGTTTTTTTAACCATCTGTGTCCCATTGGGGAGTGTTCTAGTAAAAAAGGAGAAAGCCACCTTAGGGAGAAAAGGCAAATGTATCTCTACGTAGAACAAAAAAGGGTTCTTTGTAAGAGAAAGCCAGTAAGTCAGAAACTTGCCATGCAGAGAAATGGCAATAGGGAAGGCCACCTCATGGGTAACTGCAGACAGAGGAATATCTCTGGTTGAATTCAAAGGGCAGTCTTTGAACAGCTGACAGAGCGAGGTTGGGATCCCAAGAAGTCACAGGTCGATGTACAGGTGGAACTATGTGAGCTACACCTCTGGGAAAGGCCTTACCAAAGAATAAGGGGCAAGCAGTCTTTGAAAGAGGAAAGCTAGACTTGATATCTGACCTTTGATAGAACTCAAGGCCAAATGTTGACTAGATGGAGATGCAGCCCACTTAGTATTTCCAGTTCAGTGCGATGGGTATCACTGGAATGCCTTTCATCTTGTTAGATCAGGTTGAGCTGATCCCACAGAGTCACCACAGCATTCAGTGCTAAAGATAGAGGATGTCTGGACCTGAAAACCTGCCTGTCCAGTTTGTGGTTGAATCTGGATGCCAGAAGGTCCTCGTCCAAAGTTCCCCACCTGCAGGTGAAGAGACCATTCCCCTTAGTCCAGATACTGTCAACTGAGGAAATATGCCTTCCAATTCTCCAAGAATATGCATGATTACAAAGCTGGAACATGAAGTTATGCTTCAAGTCAGAATCAGGAAAGATTCATTTTGAACTGGAAGACTTCTGGTTCCTTGTTAATGATTGATGTATGCTACTGCTGTGGTATTGTCCAACTGAATCTGGATTGGATTACCTTGCAGTTGAGAGGTCATGCATTGAAGGGACAATCAAACTGATTGTAACTTCAATATGTTGATAGGGAGATGAATTTCACCCTGTTACCAAGTCCCTGTACCGATACGCATCCAGGACTCCAGCCCACCCTGTAAGGCTGGAATCTGTCATGAGAATCTTCCAGACCAATGGAGGCAACCCGCTCCTGGGTGTCGAGCAAATCGGTGAATCCAGAGACTGTACTTGTTTATTCCACACAGCTAGCATGTTGAGGTGCAAAGATCTGGGGTGAAATTGGGTATATGAGACTGCCTCAAAGGAGGCCACCATCGAGCCCAGAACTCTCATACCAAAGCAGAAGGTTAAACTGATCCTGAACTGCACACTCTGAACCTGGGAGCAGAAAGTCAGGAGTTTGTCCTGTGAAAGATAACCCAAGACAGAGCAGTATCTAGAAAGAGACCTAGATACTCTAGTGAGTAGGTGCCAGTTCAGTCAAAATTCATTCTGAAGGTTTGGTATCCAGCAGAATGAGAGGAAATTCAATTTGTCCCCAGAGAAAGAGGGACATATGGAGTTCCCCCTCATTAAATACAATGCAGAAGGCCAGCTTATAGAGCTTTAATCTTTTGTCAGGATGAAGAGTGTTCAAATCTAGTTCACAACTGATGTTAAGATCTGTCAGCAGAATATATGGTTGATTATGGAAAAATTAACTCCCCTGCCCCCTCTGCACAGCAGAGCCCCTCTGAGAGAACAATAAAATGTAAGTAGCAATTTTTTTTATTACGCTACATGAATGAGAACATGTAACAAATATAAAGTAGATGTTAACCCACGTTGGCTGCAAAAGTTGAAATACACTAAGATATACTGTATTTTGTGTGCTAAAGTTTTTAATTTGGTTTTGGATAGACTGTAAAAGAATAGAACCCCTGTTAAATTTTACTTCTATCCAAGGCTCAGTTACAGAGATATCCCTCACTTACTTCCCACTGACAAAGCTTTTACCAAACAGGAAGTGAGGGAATATCTCCAACAGCAACAAACAGGAAAATAAAAAGGCTTTTTGTTTTCAGTAGAATATGGATAGGCAAAAATCCCTGTCAGTAGACAGTAGATATGAAGAATAAGGACGTGTAAGAATTTCAGAAGCAACACTGCATGACACTGGCTAAGATTCAATAGCCCAGAAAATGTTACGAAATTTGGAGAAGATGGTTCTTTGCACTAAACACTTGTAGTGACGGGGAAGTGAAGAAACAGTATGTGAGGCTGGAAGGAGGGCATTAGTCCTCATTCAAAAAGGCATACCTATGCATACACCGGTGTGAAGGATTGTCTTTGCCTGCACAGGATGCACAAGTGTTTCCTGCATCCATGTGCAGGCAGGCCTTTTCGAATCTATAGGCTGCATGGGCACAGATGCTGGTCAAAATCAGACAGCTGTGAGAGTCCCTGAATGCATTCAGGGATATGCACCGGCACGGCTGTCAAATTGGGACCAGTGGCTGCGTCCCAATAGACATTAATTGGACTGCCTGTACCCAGATGCATGCAACACCTGTGCATCCCATGTGGACACAGATGGCCCTTCATTCAGGTAAACAGATAGGTACGCCCTTGTGAATGAGGCCATAAAGTGAACCTGCTACTTTGCCTAAATGATCTTTAAGTTGCCACAGGTGCTCAAAAATAAGCTTTTACAATCTGTTCTCAACAGTCTTTATTGGGTCTCCTGCTTATACTCACACAACCATGGTCACTGGTACAAGCCAAAATATAGGATTAAAATAATAACAAAAAAAACATACACAACTAACTGATAAAATAAATGACATAAAATAAAAATAATGAAGGATGTTTGATAGTATAAATCAAAGTATTTTGGTTTTATAGTGTCATAAATTATATGATTTATCTGCCACCAAAAAAAATGAAAGTTGGTTATTATCATTGCACAATGTATAGGGGGTGAATAAATAATTTAAAAAAATGTCTAGTGTTGACATCAGTGAGGACATAAAAAACAAAAATGATACAATATTCGAGACAAAAAATGAGTTGCTAGCAGCTACTGAAGTTTACACACCATCTGGCCCTTGGCCCTGGCTTACTGATGAAGCCCAGGCTGGTTGTTGAGATTTTCTGGACAATACATGTGCCAGAGTAATGTTTCCATTGTCTTTGGGTGTTATTATTCTGCATTGCGAATGTTTGCTATATTTGTGCATAGGCACAAATATTTACATGACAGCCTGCTAATTGTGAATCTCTGACCAAGAATGGGAATTTCTTCTACTCTAAATCCCTCTCCGGCATCCTTAACACTGGCAGACTTTTCTCGCTGACTGCCAAAATGCCACAAATTTGATTAACAAGTTCCTCACGTCTTGCGTAGATGCAAAAATTCTCTCTGCGCAGGGAAACCCTGCTTTTGCAGCAAGAAAAAAAGAGAAAACAAGTTTTGAGGTTGAGATGGATGTCAGTGATCAGTATGTTCTAGCACCTGCAGGCCATTAACTAACAAACCTACATACAAAATACATGACATTAGATGGATAGTCTTGTTGGAAAACACAGTACATATGCATATATTTAAATAAACCAGCCACAAAACAATGCCAATTTAAAGCTTAAGTTAGTTAAATATTATTTTATTGAATGAAAAGTTTTCCCTTGTGCTGGTGGCCACTATGTTTGTTGAAATCTTCCATCCTTTGCCCCTGGATGCCCTGAAGCATTACACATACTCACCTAGGTGGATGCAGAGTTGGTTCGCGGTCTTCAGTGAGCAGAGGACTAGTGACTGTCACTTGCCGGCTCTCTGCTGCCCCTCCGGCTCTCACTGGAGCACTGGGCTGTGCAGGGGGCCGAAGCAGCTGGCTCAGCGCACTGAGAGGCTGAGCCAGGTGCCAGTCAGGAATCTGGGTGAATCCCAACATTAAAGTCAGGATCCCTCCAGAGTCTGGAACTTCTGAGTGACGTCAGCTGAAAGCATTAAATGCACTCCTGTGACCTACAGGAGAAAAAGGGCCAAAAAGAGCTTTGGCTCTACTTCTCCTTTAATACAAGTATTATATTATGGTCTATTTAAAGCGTAACCGCTCACCGCTCGCCCGCGATGTACTGCGGATGGGCAGCAGCTACAGCCAAAGCGACACACCCATGCACCGCTCTGTCTGTACTAAAACCCACTCCAGACCACTGTGTCCACAGGACACAGTAAAATGAAGATCCTGGTGAACGGGACCCAGTGATCATGTGATCGCTATGCGATCACATGATCACAATGTTAGCAAAGCTGTTATGAATCAATCTGATTCGTAACAGCTCTGCTTCTCTTCCTGGTGAGCTGTGATTGGCTCACAGCTCTCACATGATAAATGGGGCCAATCACAGCACCCTGTACCATGTGACCAGCTCTTGCCAATCAAAGATCACTATTATATTGAACTATCATGAACTTACCTCATCCGTGACAGTTCTGTAAGCTTTGCATTGCAAAGCAATGATCTTCATTGCTCATGCAATGCAAAGTGTAAAAAGAAAAGAAAAAATCCCTGATCACCCCATCCCCCCCCCAAGTAGTATAATGTTACTATGGTAACATTGCACTACTTTGAGAAAAGTATTTTTTTAAAAATTTAAAAAGTAAAAAAAATGAAATAATAAAAAATATTTTATATTTTTTAACCACTTGCCGACCTCCTGCCTGCATTGTGCGGGCGAGCAGAGGCTCTGAGTAAAGCCACATAACCTTACATCGCTTTATATTTCAGATTGTGAACGTGCCTGTGCCCCGCTGCCCCCCTTTGGTCCAAGGATATTCGCATGGAAACTTATCACAGTTTCTGAATTTAAAAAAACTTTTTGGGCCTAACCCTCAACATGGGCTTCACAAAACAGAAGGAATTGCGGTCATATCTGTCCACAGACCCAATTCATCATATGCCCATGTTCTCTGCTGTTACATATATGCCCAACAAGGACCAGCAATGTACTGGTACATCGCTAGACTTTGAGTGGTTATACCGAGATGATGCCTGCAGGTGGTCGACTTTCATATAAAACCAATCCTAGTGGCTAATTAGCTGCTGGGTGCTTTTTACACAGCTTTCTTGGGCTCTCTCGTCCCACAGGGGAATCCGAGAATGCACCTGGCATTTCTGCCGGCTGATTGGAGACCAAAATGGCTCCAATCACCTCTATGTTCTAAGAAACCAGAAGCTATGAGCATTTCATAATTTCCGTTTCCCCAGATTTCAACAGTGCCATTTTTAAATTGGGAAAGCATCTGATCATGCCGATCTATATCTAATAGACCCCAGATTTCTCAGAAAGATTATCTGTCATTGCCTATTGCTATCGCAGGGGATATTTACACTCCCTGCGATAACAATAAAAGTGATTTTAAAAAAAGAAAGGGACAGTGTAAAAACTGAACAAAAAAAATCTATAAAAATTACAAAAATTATCCCGCCCCACCCCCCTGTGCTCATGTGCAAATGTGAACGCAAGCTTCGGTCCCGTGTCGGTATGTAAACATAGATTGCACCATGCATGTGAGGTATCACCACAAACATCAGATTCAGGGCAGTAATACTAACACTAGAACTCTTGTGTAAATATAAAGTTGTGACCTATAAAGGCTTTTAAAGAGTTGCCTATCGTAATAAAAAAATGTAGCGCTGTTGCACGGGCATGTGCAATTTTAAAGCATGTCATGTTTGGTATCTATTCTGTGTAACATCATCTTTTACATTTTATCAAACAAATGGCCAATAAATTGTGTTTTTTGTGCATTAAGATTCAAAAAAGTATATTATTTAAAAAAATTAGTGTTTGCAAAATTGCAGCACCCACCACTGTATTCTCTAGGGCCATTGCTTTAAAAAAATATATAATGTTTGGGGGTTCAAAGTAATTTTCTAGCAATAAAATGTTTTTTCATGTAAACAAAAAGTGTCAGAAATGGCTTGTTCTTCAAGTGGTTAGAAAAATGGGTGATGTGTGGCAGGAGCTTCTAATATTGGCCCCGAAATGCCAGGATAGTAGAAGCACCCCTCCCCAAATGACCCCTTTTTGGAAAGCAGACACTCCAAAATATTTGCTAAGGGGCATGGTGAGTATTTTACAGATCTCATTTGTTGCCACAAGTTTTTGGAAAACGAAGAAAGAAAACGAAAATGTATGTTTTCTTTTCTTTTTCAAAACCCTGTGACAAAAATTATATCTGCAAAATACTCACCATGCCTCTTCCTTTGATTGTCTACTTTAAAAAAGGGGTAATTTGAGGGGGTGTTTGTGGTATCCTGGCACTTTAGGGCCTCCAAAACTGTGATAGGTAGTGAGGAAGTGATATGAGGAAATATGCCCTTTGAAAGCCTGAAGTGATCATTGGAGTTTGGGGCCCTGTATGAGGATAGGCTGCCAAAACGTCTCTTGCATGAGGTATTCCCATGCGCAGGAGAAGTAGAATTGTTTTGGGGTGTTATTCCACATATAACCATGGCATACATGAGCAATATACTGTATCATTTAAGTCACAACTTTGTATAAAAAAAATAATAATTTGTTCAAAAATTTGTGGCCAAAAAATAAACTCTTCCATGGACTCAACATGGCTCTCAGCAAATTCCTTGGGGTGTCTACTTTCCAAAAAATGGTAATTTGTGGGGTCTTTGTACTACCCTGGCATTTTAGCACCCCAAGACATGTGATACGCAGTCGGAAAGTAAAATCTGCATAAATTCCAGTATATATACTATAGTTTGGAGATGATATAACTTTCACACAAACCAATTAATATACACGTATTGGAATTTTTTTTTACCAGACATGTAGCAGAATACACTTTGGCCTAAATTTATGACTAACTTTGAGTTTATTGGATATTTCTTGTAATTGAAAGTAGAATATATATATTTTTTTCAAAATGTTCGGTATTTTTTCGTTCATATTACAAAAAGTAAAAAAACCAGTGGTGATCAAATACCACCAAAAGAAAGCTCTATTTGTGTGAAAAAAGGACATACATTTTGTTTGGGTACAGCATTGCATGACTGCGCAATTACCAGTTGAAATAGTGCAGTGCAAAATAGCAAAAAATGGCCTGGTCAGGAAGAGGGGTAAATCTTCCAGTGGTTAAAGTGGAAGTTCTCTCAAGAGGGGAAATTCCACTTGTTTTCCACTGCTCCACCCCTTTTAACAATTGCCCCCTTTTTGAGTGTATGTGTATAAGGGGATTGGGTACCTGGTTTTGACAAGTATCGACTCCTACTTATTACTTCTGCCAGCATCAACTTGAGCAGCCTTTTTGAACCAGGGTGCCCAGGTACCCTTAGGTGTCTTCTTCAGGGGTGCCTTTACAAAATGCCTAAAAATTGCCCAAAATTGTATACAAGCCAGCATTTGGATCAAGGTTGCCTTTTAGTTCACAAAAAAACAGTTTTTATTGTGCACCATTACAACCTTTCAGCTACCGGCGACATAAGAACCAATCTCGTCATCAGTTGACAAGAAGGACATCAAGAACCTGCACAGCATCCTTGCTTGTCCCTTCCCTGCCTCTCTCCATCAGCACTGGGGTCACATTGGTTGAGTGAGATAGAGAAAGTGAGGGAGAGGAGAAACATTGGAATACTAGTCAATATCAGTGTACAAAGGTATATTTGCTTTGGAAGACTAAATCAGCTCTAACTTTGGGTGCCCTACATGTGCAGATGTTGCTGCATTCTGTACAACTATTAATTTTGTTTTTTTTACATTTTCTAATGGGTGCCTTAAGATTGTGCAGAATTTTAAAGAGTGCCTTGACTGAAAAAAGGTTTAGAAACACTGACCTAGATGATCAAAGCGGAAGTTCACCCTCAGCCTTCTGGGACACATCACAAGGCCCAAAACACTTTGGGACCATTCACAAAGCGCAGAGCAGCTGGGAAGCCCAGCCTTTAAGCTGCAAGGCTTCAAAGCCGTTTTCCCTTAGTTATGATGCTGGCGCCTAGATCTGAAGCCCATTAAAGAATCGGCTCAGGCAAGGACAGTGCTGGATCCCTGGAAAGGTAAGTGCCCTTATATTAAAAGTCAGCAGCTACAGAATTTGTAACAAAAACAAAAAAATTAATGTGAGAATGATCAATAATTCTAAACAAACAGGAAGCTAAAGTTAAATGCAAGTCTTCATTATTCTTGAATCCAACCCTCCCATGTTTCAAGCCTTTAGTCCTTTCATGTGATGGTCATCAAAGGGAAAAAAAAAGTGAGAGGGTGGGATTAGTCTAAACATTTAACAGAAAAGTCAGTTTTGAACTTTTTGAACTAATACTTCAGCTGCCTATATATTTTGATCATTTTCACATGCAGTTTTCACCAGTGGTAACTGCTGCTTATGAATTTTTTCACTGTACGTTCAGCTTTAATTGACCAGATTTGAGACAGCTTTACATGAACAACATAAAATATTACCCCCCACCCCCGAAAAAATAAAATATATAGATAGATACCCATAACAATAACAATAAATACTGCAAAAGGAAGCCTGGACATGCTTCATTCTTACATGGAATGTTTCCCAATATAAGCAGAAAAAACATTTTTATTAATTATCAGGGACTGTTCTAAACAGAAGTGAGCCTACAGTTAGGCCAATATATATTTGGACACAGGCACAATTTTCATACTTTTGGCTCTGTATGCCACCAGAATAAATTAAGATGAAACAATCCAAATGAATTTGAAGTGCAGACTTTCAGCTTTATTTCAAGGGATTGAACATAAATATCAAGTATACATTTTAGGAACTGCAACCATTGTTATACACAGTCCCTCCATATTTCAGGGGCTCAAATGTAATTGAACAAATTAATTTAATCATAAACAAAAAGGTTCATTTTTAATATTGTGTTGAGAATCCTTTACTGGCAATGACTGCCTGAAGTCTGGAACCCATGGACATTACCTTTCTGATGCTTTGCCTGGCTATAACTGCAGCTGTCTTCATTTGTTCTTTGTTTGTGGCTCTTTCTGACTTTAGTTTTGCCTTCAGCAAGTGAAATGCATGCTCAATTGGGTTGAGATCAGCGGCGGACTGACCATTTGGAAACTTGGGCACTGACCGAGGGCCCGGGGTCAGTAGGGGGCCCCATGAGATGCCCCTGGTACCTTTTTCATAGGCTTTTTTGAGTTTGGCCAAGGGCACAGGGGCCCCATGATCCCCTATTGCCCGGGCGCCCCATGAGTTGTCAGTCTGCCCCTGGTTGAGATCAAAAGATTTACTCAGCCATTGCAGAATATTCCACTTCTTTTCCTTCAAAAACTCCTTGGTTGCCTTTGGAGTGTGTTTTGGATCATTGTCCATCTGTACTGTAAAGCTCCGTCCAATCAACTTTGCTGCATTTGGCTGAATCTGGGCTGACATATCTCTAACATTGCAAAATTCATCCGGCTGCTTCTGTCTTCTTTCATATCATCAATAAACACCAATTACCCAGTGCCACTGGAAGCCACGCATGCCCATGCCATCACACTGCCTCCACCATGTTTTACAGATGATGTTGTGTGCTTTGGATCATGAGCTGTTCCAAACCTTCTTCACATTTTTTTCTTCCCGTCATTCTGGTACAGAATAATCTTAGTTTCATCCGTCCAAAGAATGCTTTTCCAGGACTGGGCTGGCTTTTTTAGATGTCTAAATCTAAGTCTAATCTGGCTTTTCTATTCTTCAGGCTTATGATTGGTTTGAACCTTGTGGTGAACCCTCTTGTAACAGCGTATACCCAGAGATGGACACGGTTCAACCATTTTGGTTTCAACCTCCATCTTGGCCAAGGGGTTAACTGTCCTGACACATATATTTCTCTCTTATTCTTCCCCCACCCCTCCTTCTCAGTGAGAGGAGACATCTGGCCTGTGTGTGTGTACTGTTTATGGGTCACTGGCCGGCCAAGACATCTCTAGTTAGGTGCAGGGCTGTCTGTGAAAGCTGTATCCTTTCTCGGCCTTTTGGCTAAGATCAAGTGTAGTATCTGTTCTTATCAGTGTCCAGTGGGGGTGCTCCCGGCCATTCTAGCTTTGCGGGGATGGCTGTTGTATAGTACCCTCACTGGTATGATGGGGGTCCGGAAAGGCTAGTACCGGAGGGACAGAAACCGGGGAGCGCCACGAGTTATGCTGGGGCCCTGGGAGTAATTCCTCCGAGAAAACTGGAAAGACCCAGTACCTCCTGATTTGGACGGACCTACCTTGGTCTGGCCAGGGGCTGAGGAGGCAGAAAGTCCGCAAACTCAGTGCCCCCTGAGTAGACGCTCTCAGGGGTGCCACTAGTAACACCTGGGTGTGGGACCCCACTGTGTGAAGATGGCACATGGTCACTGTTTTTACACTCTTTTTGCACAGCGCCCTAGGGACCAGGCCTTTTGGCTAGAATCAGGGCAATTTTTGCTACGGGCCTCAGGGCCTGGTCTGTGCACAATTTGGCACGGTACCACTTTTTTATTTTCTATTTATTTAATTTATTTACACCTCCCACGTTTGTCACTTTTTTTTTCGCTTATGTGTATGTTTTCACGGATGGAGGGTGTGGGTCCTCGGGCCTACCCTGAAGTCTAGGGGGAGGATGTGTGGCCTTTTGGTTCCTTCCTCCCCTGATCCCTAGGGGACTCTTCTTCGGGGGAGTCCCCTGACCAAGTACTGAGTGTCTGGCTTCGGCTGGACACAAGGAACGGTGGTCCACCAGGCCTTTTGGCCAGGAGGACCAATTGGGAACCTTGTCCCCGTCAGGAGCTTCGTGCCCCGGGGGATCAGGGTAAGCGGTCCAAGCCCCTTTAGGGGTAGGACACAAGCACACCCCTAAGTGCACTTTTTCGTGTGGTGTTTTGCACTTGCACTTTTTTTGTGATACACTTACGGGTTTTTTCGTTTATAGTTGCACGTTTGCGGACTTAAACAAAAAAAAAAAAAAAAAAAAAAGCTGTATCCTTTCTCACCTAGGAAGAGATAGGACCAGCTTTCCCAAGAGAGCTGGAGTCTCACTGGCCAAAGTACCTGTGTAATTTCACGCCTCGTGAAGGGATAGCGGAGCCTTCCCAGGAGTTGAAAGGAGACTCTGAGCTAATAAACCTAGCTCAGTGTAGGTGACAGAATTAGATGAACACTTCTCAAATAAATTTTTCCCCTGTCTCATATCTTGGAATATGAGAGACTTACATAAAAAACGGACACCTCGTCAGATGGCCAATTGGAGCAGGCGAACAGTTTGATGGGTCACTCGCTTAGCTCAAACCATCAGGGAAGCCGAAACAGAGAACTTGTGAACCGTTCAATATATAATTTCATAATTCATATCTAAATAATCCTCAGACTTGTCTGCATAATAATATACCTGCGGGTGGAATGTCGCTTGTGCAGATGGAAAGTTATGGACCAGAATATGAATTATGAAAGATGTGGGCTCCAGTTTAGGGTTCCGCCTGACGAACCCTCCCTAAACAGGGGATTGGTCTTTTACTTCAGAACCACCCCCTGCTGAGAAACTTTAAAGCAGGCTGTCAAGCCTAAGAGTAGTAAGTTGAAGACATCTCCCATTTTTAACATCAATATACCACCTTGGGAGACCTGTGACTTTCGCTCTGAAACGTGATCTGCTTACATCCAAGGCTTAATGGCAAGTAACTTAACCCTTTAACTTCTCCCTGTTATCTCTTTGCTGGGCTGTGCCGTTTACTATATATATATATATATATATATATATATATATATATATATATATATATATATATCTTAGTTACAT
Source organism: Staurois parvus (assembly GCF_062004578.1). NCBI lineage: Eukaryota > Metazoa > Chordata > Amphibia > Anura > Ranidae > Staurois > Staurois parvus. Next base: position 393,127 of record NW_028318526.1, read on the forward strand.
CTTCTCTGTAAATATTTTTATTGCACCTGTTTGACCCTTTTAATAATAAATCTCTCTTTCTGAAGGTGCTGAACTGTTTCTATAGCTCTTAATTGCAATTTACGAATCCCTGCCTTTAAAGAGACGCTACTGTTTGTTTTAACCCTCTGTATAACAGGCCTGTATTATGACCAGGTTATGCAGTCGATTATATCAACCATCATAGTGTTATAGCTGAACGCCGAGTTTCATCTTTCTCTGATCAAAAAGGAGTTGGTGGCAGTGTGAAGGGGTTAATTGCGTAATTAACCTGACCTAGTAACAATCTCGTGAAGTCTTCTCTTGATTATGGACTTTGACAATGATACGCCCACCTCCTGGAGAGTGTCCTTCACTTGTCTGGATGTTGTGAATGGGTTTTCCTTTACCATAGAGAGGATCCTGGGATCATCCACCACTGTTGTCTTCCGTGGATGTCCTTGCCTTTTTATGTTGCTGAGCTCATCAGTGTGTTCTTTTTTCCTCAGAATGTACCAAACTGTTGATTTGGCCATTCCTAATGTTGCAGCTATCTCTCTGATGGATTTGTGTCGTTTTTGAAGCATTACAATGGCCTGTTTCACTTGCATGGACAGCTCCTTTGAACACATGATGTAGGTTCGCAGCAATAGATTCCAAATGCAAATACCACACTTAGAATCAACTCCAGGCCTTCTACCTGCTTAATTGATGAAGAAATAAGGAGTAACCCACACCTGGCCATGAAATAGCTTTTGATTCACTTGTCCAATTACTTTTGGTCCCTTGAAAAAAGGGAGATTGCTACTCTTAAGAGCTGTAATTCCTAAACCCTTCCTCCAATTTGGATGTACATACCTTCAAATTAAACCTGAGAGTGTGAACTTTCAGCCCATATCCATTATACAACTATAGCTTGAATATGTTTTGGTAAATACCTGAAAAAATCTACAATTGTGCCTGTGTCCAAATATATATGACCCTAACTGTATGTTAAACATGCACCTCATGTATTAATCATATGATCTGGAAAGAAGACTCCAGTAGATCCCAATGGTTTATTTACACGTGCACCTGTACCAGTTCATACAATGAATTTCTGCCTTAAAAATCTTGCATATAATAATATGATTTACTGTGTGAAGCCTCTAAAAATAGTGATATGATGAAAAGGCTTTCAAAGTGTAACATCTTACAACTTCTTAACCTGTCAACACTAGAAGTTCACTTCAAATGAATTTGTGCCTTTTAATAAAACTTGCAATACGTAAGAGCCCTTCTGAAGTGTAGTGCAATTAAATTTCTGCTATGCTTATGTGGAATAAGGTATTTCACAGTATTATAAGCTGAAATATTCAAGTCCTTTGCTCATCGGACAAGTGAAACCTGTATTTCCTTGTTACATGGCCTGGAGTGCTTGGTGGCCTGTGAATAACTGGAGCTGGCCTCAAAGCAGGGTTGCCAAATGCTCTATAATCAGGGACTTATTTTGTTCTCTTATTCCCATGTTTCTCAGTCTGCAGTAAGCAAATCACTAAAAATACCATCCATGGAATCTGAAGAATTTCTATACTGACTTTTGAGATTTTCAAGTGAACCTATTCTTTGATCATACACACATCAGAGCATTTCCTTCTTTATAAGTAGCTTGTTCAGGGCAAAGTGACTATGCCTATGTAAAGGAGCCCCCTGGTTCACACTATGCTAGCACTCCCCTGCTGCTCCTTCTGCCGGCAAAAGCACTCAGTATGGGGGAGCATATGACCTCCTCCCTTGTGACAGCACTCAGTTCTAGCAATCAATTGCTTGGTCTGAGTACTGGCACATGGCAGAGGAGGTGACTTAATTTTGGCCAAGACTTGGGATTCTGGTGCTGGCTACAAAAGAGGAAGGAGCAGTGTGGGAGCACGAGCACCAGTAGATCGGGAGAGGGAATCCTTTACAATGACAAGGTCTCTTTAAAGCAAACTTTTTGTTTTGTCTTGCATGGACACACCTTTGGTTTGCGCTACATTTCTTTCAAAACAATCCATCAAAAATGCTATTTTATTTTTATAAATCATGCAGCTACTAGTGTATGATAATGTTTTCTCATTGCTTTAGGCCAGTGACTATTTTATTTTAATCAGAAAGTAATGTTTATTGAGCATATAAACATACAGTTCAGAATATAGACCAAAAAGATTCCAGTGTGTACAGCCAACCACTTAGCAAATACAGTGTACAATATATTAGAAGATAACAAACTCTGATTCAGCGTAAATACAGTGTTGATACCAGAAATGGAGACATCATAGCTACCCATAGCTTATCTCAAAACTACAACATAGAGAAGTGAAGGCTAAGCAAATTGAGTAAGAAGTGTTTCAACAATCTATAAAATACCAAATTAAGTGGAGTAAGACCTGGGGTAACCAAACAGGCCTCCCAGAGCTTGCCAAATTCACTCCATGGTGGAGCTAGATTAATCGATCATACCTTAAGGTAACCCCCATGTTACATATCCAGTCCACCAGGGTCAGAGGAGCTTCTAATTTACAACATTGGAGAATCAGTTTGTGGGCCTGAAACAGCACCTTAGAGATTGTCTCTATCAGATGTGCCTGTTGTGTGACATCATCAAGTATGCCTAATATGCATTGTTTTGGATCAAACTGTAAGGTAGTTTGAAAAACAGAACTAAAGTGATTAGTGGTGAACTGAAATGGAAATTCTGGTGCCAAAACCGATACAGAAAATTCAGAATGCACGTGGCCAAAGACCGAAACTGCGTATGTGGGGGTGGAGAGGCTCCAATATTTTTTTTTGGTATTTTTTTTTACTTTAATGTGTTTTTTTTTTTTAAACTTATGATTTTATTGCTATCACATAGGGGACCAATAGTCCCCTACGTGATAGTATATGAGTGACAGGTCCTCTTTGTAGGGGGCAGGAGAGGAGCAGTGTATACAGTGAGGAAGCAGTGTATACACTCAGGCTCCCTCACTGGCTGTCGCTATATGTCAATGCCGGTATTTAAATGTAATTAATGGCTTTTTTTTCCTTCTCTATAGCTCCAAGAAGGAGCTGTCATTCTCCCTGCCACTAAAGGAAACAAAGTGGCGGGGTGAACCAGTGACATTAACCAGTGATCCCGTCCCTATGTTTCCTTTAGCGACAGGGATGATGACAGCTCCTTCTTGGAGCTATCTATCTATCTATCTATCTATCCATTCAGTCGTATCCGACCCTTGGCGATTGCATGGAATGTCACTCGTAAGCGACTTTTTCCATGAATTCTCTTAGCAATTGTTTTACAGGTTAGGTTGCCAGGTCTTTCCCCAACCCCTACCATGCAGGAGATCCCGCATGACCAGGGATTCTTGGAGCTATAGTGAAGGAAAAAAAAGCCGGTAATTACATTTAAAAACCATCAGTGACATTTAATGGTAGCTCACTGTATACACTGCTCCTCTCCTGCCTTTAAAATGGCCACCCCTCCTCCCACACATCTGCAGTACACACAGCCTCCTGTATGGGCTAAACTATATTCAGCCAATATGTTTCGGCTGCCAAAATTTCAGTGCATCCCTAAAAGTGATAGTAAAGGTTCATATGTTTTGTCTTTTTTTTAAATAACAAATATATCATACTTACATACTGTGTGCAATGGTTTTGTACAGAGCAGCCAGGATTCTCCTTCCGCACCAGCGCTCCTGGGTCCCAACCCCCCCCCCCCCCGGGCTGAGGGGGGAGCTGCACACAGAAGGTTTTTAAGCCTCATGCATAGCGTTTAGAACCACTTTATGAGTATCTACCACCAACACCCAATAGCAGTGCATCATAGGACATCAGCCACATACAAGGAGCATGAATCAAGATTAGAACCAATAGGGCTAGTTCTATAAGTAATAGGGTATAAGTGTGAGACCCCAACATTTCCCATCCTTGCTCACTGCACTAAGAAGGAGTGTCACCACATACATAGTGTTATGGCATTGTCAAAGTCCTGCCACTGGTTTATTCCTTCTCTAAGCTGGCCTAAACTTCACCCCTCTAGTTCCCAGTGCCTGTGACATCTTTGCAGCAAGTGCATTATTCTCATCAAAGGCACTGATTTGCAGGGGCTTGTAAGACATAACAAAAATACAGATGCTTAGGGAAATATAGTTAAAGAGTTTAAATCTATTTATTGATTTTTGGTTTACCTAGAGGTTCACTTTATTAACTCCTAAGTGGTTGTAAAGGCTTAAGGTTTTTACCTTCATGCATTTTATGCATGAAGGTATAAAACCCTCTGTGTGCAGAAGCACCCACAGCCCCCCCAAAACTTACCTTAGCCCCACCTCAATCCAGCGATGTGTACGAGAGCCTTGGCTCTGCCTGGTCTCTCCCTCCTCATTGGCTGAAACAGCAGTGGTAGCCATTGGCTTCCTCTACTATCAATCACAGCCAGTGAGCCAATGAGGAGAGAGCAGAGGTGGGGCTGATCCACGCTCCAAGTGTGAATGGACACACAGAGCAGCTGCTCAGGAGCAAGCCTGCTTGGGTGCCCTCATAGCAAACTGCCCGAGAATAGGATCTAGAGCTAGGTCATGGACATTGGCTGAGAGCAGTCTCAGCTATGAGAACACTACATTACATATGTCAGAAATTGTGACATATAGACTAATATCACATCAACACTACAGTTGATTGTACTCCAATCTGGCTCTTTTGAAACATAACTGTCATATCCTACAATCTGATGCAATTTTACTTTGACATGTGTTAGTTACCAAGAAAAACAGTTTAATATCATTCAAACTGTCTTGAAACTGGACCTGGCATTGTTTGTTTCAAATAGGCTGTACCATTGCTGTTGCTGGACCATTTCCGTACACTGTGATAGATGGCACTCAGGACCCAAACCTCTGCAGCTGCTGACCTGGAAGAAGCTACGGATTTGTGAAGTGACAGTTGGAAAATCAAAAGCATTCAATGTTGAAAAGGAAGTGAACAAGGCAGTTATGGCAATCATAACAATAAGGTGGCTATGCCATGACCTGAAGGTGTCATTCCTAAATATCCTGTACACAGTGGTTAAGTGGTTAGCACTTCTGACTTGCAGTACTAGGGTCATCAGTTCAAATCCCAACCAAACTACCTGCATACTGTTTGAATGTTCTCCCTGTGCTTGCGGACTTTTTCCCACACTTCAAAGACATGCTGGTAGGTGAAACTGGCCCTAGCGTATTTATGCATGTACTGTAGAGTCATTGATTGTAAGCTCTTGAGAACAGGGACTAAAGAGAATGTACAGTAAATGTAACATGCTGCATAAAATGTTGGCACTATTCAAATACCTATAATTAATAGTACACTGATCAAGAGACTGGCCATGTCTTTATTAACTGCACAGGAGGTTGTCCTCTACATTATATTAAAGTGGAACTTCACTGAAAAATAGAGGTTCCACTCTTCCTCCTCTTCTCTCTCCCCTTTACCAATAATGAAAACTCTTTTTTTGGAGGGGAATGGGTACCTAGCTTTGCCAGGTACCTGCTCCCACTTCCTCTGGAATTGCCTAGGTGATAACAATGTCACAGGTCCCAGGAGGCTGAGACCATTCACAGATTGGGACCATTCACAGTGCGGCTTGCGCATGCGCAGTGAGGAGCCAATTGTGAAGCCGTAGGGAGTCACAGCTGGCTTTCCCCAGCCTCCATGGCAGTACCGGGGATTGTAAGACTAGTGAGGAACCAACCCAGGTAAGGACAGCGCTGGGTCCCTGGACTGGTAAGTGTCTCTATTAAAAATCAACAACTATTTGTAGCTACTGACTTTTAATTTTTTAAAGTGACGGATGATCCTCTTTAGGGAGGAATTCCACCCAATTGTTTTCTTAAATTTTCTGTTTTGTTTTAGTATTTTTGTTTCTTTTTACATTATTGTAAATATTTTTCTTTCAAATAAAAATATTAAAAAGTTTAATGCTGATGTGGCTCCCCCACCCCTTCCCCGAATTGACTGTCCACAACAATATGTACAGAATATATTACAGAGATGTGAACAAGGACGAGCTCACAGTAGAGACCTGGCTGTCATGGCCTGGAGGCAAGGGCAGATCTCCTGAACTAGACCATGAAAATAAATGAAGACATAGTGGAAAATCAAACCCTTCCTCACTTTATTCAAAGCATAAGCCCAATATGCTAGTCCTGTCAGGGATCCAAAACATGAGGTTTGTTTGTGTACCACACAGTTTAAGTGCTATTAGCAGTGGTAGGGAAGAGCAAACTATAGACACTATCCTATAAAAGTATTTTTAGTAGCAATGACTACAACAATTACATCAAATTGGCAGAATGAACAAAAACATAAAATACAGTATATCTATCCCCAAGTTCTTGGCACACAGCACCCAATCTCTAATTACCTCACACGTTTGAAATCTTAATGTTTTTTACTTTCTTTACATCTGTTTTCATCTAGGTCAGTTATTGCTGTAGAAGCTATTATGTGTGAGCAGCCTTATTGCTATGTTTTGGGAATTTAATTCAGTTTTACCTACAAAGAAAGCAAAATGTTCAGTGGAGCGTACAGCAAAATCGCTGCACACAGCATATTTATAGGTCTGCTCTTCTCCACACATGTCTGATCCATGTGACATTATGTCATTCATTTTCCATTGGCTGCAATGACATCATAGTGTTACAAATGGATAACAAAACACACAAGACAGAGATTACTGGGTGACTGCCAACTTGTTTTCCACTGTATAACTTATCATACTTTCATCAACTTTAACCAAAAAAGGTATGCTATGTTAATTAAAATTATTCAAATTTCTTTAATAGCACAGACTGGATGCTATTTTTTTTTCAATAAATACCATTTAATAAAATAAGTTAAAATAAGTTTTGTTGTGAACGAAGTGTATGGTTTTTTTTCCTGGCACATCTCATAGTTTGTAAATCTTCACACCAATTACATAAACCAGATTGCCTAGTGGTCAGGTCAAATGTCACACGTGTACAAAAAAAATAAAAAAGTACTGACCATAATGTTTAAACTGACTTATTTAAAGAAGAACTCCGGGATAGCCAAATAAATCACCCATTAGTACATCTTCCTACACAAAGCACTAAACAGTTAATAACATTTTGAAAATCCTTGCCATTTAGGAGAAAAGTCAAACTGAACTTTCATGACCTCATCTCTGTGATTAAAAAAATAACAGCATCTGCTTTGCCAAGGAGGAGATGGAACAGCGGGATTTACATCATATCCTCTCCTCTGCAGTAAAAGGAAACTACAGTTCCCATCAACCACAGGGAATTGTAGTGAATGTGGGCGGGTACACTAGGCCTGTACATGTTGAATGTGTCTGAGAGTCTCGGTCCGCCTACCACTGCAAGTGGGGCTGAATTACATCACTGCTACAGAAGGGATCTGCCAAGACCAGTGGCCGGGGGAATAGGAGGCATAGCAGCCACTGGTCTTACAAACAGGAAACCAAAGAAAATTATCAGTTTGATTTGAAAATGAATAGTCTATTTCAGAGCACTTTGAGTGAACCAGAAGATGAATGACATATTCAGTGAAGGTAGGAAATTGGCAACAAGGACATGAAAAGATATTTTTGCCTGGAGTTCTGCTTTAAAGTAAAAGTTAATTCTAGAATTACTCTGTGAACATGAAATGGTTGTATAACATATGTACCTTGATAAATGGATAGCAACATGTTTGAATACTGTCTGCCCTTTGGTTGTCCAGCAATCAGCACTGGAAATCTGAGAGTGATAGCATGCATGTTCAGGCATGGCTCTGCCACCCATATGCTATCTATGTCCTGCGATTATGAAGTCTGACTGGAAAGCGGTTCCTCTGTACCCTGACACTGTCAAAGTCGTAGATAGCAAGAGAGGGCTGAGCGGGACCATGGAGTTGCTCGTAAATGACCAACAGTTTACAGTGCTGATTACTGGAAAACTGGAGCACAGATAGTCAAAAATGGTGCTATGCAATTAATAAAGGTACATGTGTTCTATGGCTGTTTCATATTCATAGAGGTAAACTTTACAGTGAATCTCCAGTGCTTAATATTTTACTCACTTGGGCTTCTAAATGGTCAGGGGACTTCCAGCCTTGATTTCCCCTCTGCCACTGATGCTGAATCCTCTGACACTGATGCTACTAAATTCTCTGCACATAAATGCCTGTTGTGGAATTCCTGGATGAGCTACAATAGACATCCCATAGCTTTATTTCTTTATGTCGATTGCATTCCCCCTATAGTTCTCCAAGCTACAGAGGAGATGTAACAACGATCCTAATTCCACAAGTGATCATTACTAGTAGTGGAGCTTCCCACCTAGTAATACCCACTAGCACTGACTGAAACACACTACAGTCCATTTTAGATGATTTCCTATGGGTCACGTTCACACAGGGGCGGACTGACCATTTGGAAACTTGGGCACTGCCCGAGGGCCCGGGGTCAGTAGGGGGCCCCATGAGATGCCCCTGGTACCTTTTTCATAGGCTTTTTTGAGTTTGGGAAAGGACACAGGGGCCCCATGACCCCCTATTGCCCAGGGCCACATGAGTTGTCAGTCCGCCCCTGCGTTCACATCTGTGCATTTTTGGAAAAAGTCAGGGACTTTTCTACCCGCAGCAGGCTGCGTTTTTAGTTTCATCGACTTCAATGGAAACACATCAAAAATGCATTAAAAAAGTATGTACATGTGTTTTTAGTGTGTTTTTTCTGCATGACAACAGACACCTTCCCCTAGCAACATTAACACATCCCCAAAACACAAAACGTGAAACACATAGAAAGATGCAGGTGAAAAAAAGCAACCGCACTGCAGAACGCACCAGGAAAACACATCAACTGCAACCTGCACAGGTGTGAGCATGGGTGTGTAAAGGGTAATGGTAGCAGCAAGAGTGTAACATCTTATGCAGCTAGAGGTACAAGGAGTTGTGGTTCAAGTGCAGGTGTGTGATGTAATGATGCCATCATCAAGCTGCTCCCCGGCCCATACAGTTAGAAAAGTGCAGAAAGGGAGTTATGAAAGCTGTCATGTGACCAATCATTGACAACTGAAACAAAAAAAGTATTTTTACAAATATTTGAACGTTTCTTTTTGTTGTACAGTGACCTGAGAGGTGGCTGGCTTGCTGTATGATAAATGAAGTTCCGCTCTAATAAGGGCACTGCAAAAAGCAAAAAAAAATATACATGGATATCAGTAACAACACTGGAGCAATCAGAACAAGGAAAGAGGACTGCTAAATTGTTGCTAATCTGCTACTTATTGCTGGATTTACTTAGCAAGAAAAAGATGTTTATGTGTTACTGCAGTTTGTAAATTTGGTTCATTTTAATTTCTCCCTTAAAAGGGAAACTATAGATTTCCTAAATGTATCTTCATTATACAAGTAAAAGGGAGTTTGGAGTTAATTTGATACAATTTATCTCAAGAGACTGAAAACGCAAGATTTAGAAACATGTTAAATTTCTTTGCTAAATATGATAGAAGGGACCATAAGCAGTATTTATTTGCTATTCTCGCACTCTCCTACTGCTTCAATCTGCTGATCAGAAGAACTAAGGTTCCTGTGTATATGTCAACTGGATAAAAGTTAGCTACGTACTATACCCTTTTGCTCCCACATGGCAGTGCTCAGGCCTAATCAGAGACCCTCAGACACCGAACACCTGCATGTAGGCATGGGGGGAACCTTGTGTTCCCCCATACCTGGAAGTACTGGGTATTGATCAGGTGATCTGACAGTGGAAGGCACTGGCCCCTTTTGTTCCTTCATTCGCTCACTGGTTTTTTTTTTTCCCTGCTTTCATTGATGACTAACATGGTACTCTACTGCTATATTTTATGGGGCCATTTGTTAGGAACCAGTGCTGTGACTCATTTTCCTTCCTCTCACTTGACACTGCTAATGCTTAGTTACTGGCCTGACACTTTCATATGGAACAAGGAGAATGTGTATTTAAAAGCAGGTTGTGGTGGGGTGAGGCGGGGCAGGGAAGTATTTTAGTGAACTTATTGCTTAGCCTTGCATGAGCATGGTTCATTTTAATTTAAAAAATATTATCAATATGTTTTTATATTTTAAAATGTATTTCTATGTTAAGTTTTCAGCTACTTGTGTACAAGATTACATCCGTTCCATTCCTTCAATCTCAGTGCTTAGTAGAAAACCAGTAATGGTTAGTAGACATAAACTGTGCTACCTAGGCTTGAAACCAGGAACACCACTTTTATCTATTCAAACAAAGGGGGATCATTTAGCAAAACTGAAACTAATAACTATAATAATGCAATTTAGTAATGCTCACATGTCCTGTAGATTGAAGTGAAATGTAAAGCCAGCCATAGATAGGGTTTTAGCCAGCAACGTTAACCCCCCCCCCCCCCCCAAAAAAGGCAAAGAGATTCCTCCATCCACACAAACAAGGTAGATGGAGGAAATCCCCCCTTCTGGTGAATTGTATTTTGACTGCTGTCAGAATACACTGATCAGAGGTTGCAGCTGCTAATCAGCAAAAGTTTTCCAACATTCTCCTTTGACAGAAGTCGATTAAAGGATCGAGCAGGGACAGGCACAAACTGATTGAAATTCAGCCAGTCCTTGCTGTATCAGCAGAATTTTGATCCGTCTATGGCCAACTTAAATTTTACTGCTAGGTCCACTCTAATAAATGTATTTACTTAAAGCTTTTTAGGCCTAAAAATGTAATTAAGCTAATCAAATGCTTTTATCTTTATTTTTTTTCAGCACTCAATAACGGGAAGTGATGTGTATCTACATTTTGTTACTTATTTATATCATAATGTACAGTAGGGGTTTACAATGTTTACCCAGTACACATAACCAAGAAAACTTTGTATTCCACAAGAAAAAAAAACATTAGCTGGAAGTTTGCTGAGCCATTCATTCTTTTTACATGATTAGCTGCAGAGCAAAGTGAGAGCGTGAGCTGGCTGCAATTTCAGCATCCATGCATTAGGCCAAGAGGCAGCTTGTCCCATCTTCTGGTGTTCCTGACTTCAACATTTAGTCATTTAGAAGGAAACTGTAGCAACCGTCTGAACATCTGTACCAAAAAACTACACAGCACACTACTGTACAGACAGATTTAACAATAGAAAAGTGTGAGCAGCCAGAATTTCTCACCAACTGCTATATCTCCTAGTCACTGACTTGGCATCAATAAGATGAACCAGATTCTGTATTTGGAAAGGCTTCCTAACAGGCAGTTTCCTGCCCAAAAGAATATGTATTCTGAGTTTTCAAAGATATCCAAAGATAGCTAGCTCTTACATAGCATCTGCAGTTAGCAGAGCCCCTACCTCTGCAGATAAAGCAGTATTTAACCCAAAAGCCAACAGGGATTACAGGGATGAGACAAACCATTTAACACTGAAAAGGGGTGCTTACAATGATCAGCTTTTATTTATTTACACAAAACCTTTATCCCAAAAGAAAAAAATGGTTTGCCGTAACTACTTATAAAGTATTATCTAGAGTTTGGCTTCAATATGTTAGTGTATTTAAATCTGCTAGTATATTTAACACTTCCCTCCCCCCAGATTAAAAAGCTGCCGTCCAAAGGTGCCCCCTGTGCTCCTTCATCCAGATTAGTGGCACTCTAATACAGGAGGTATGTTACTGGCCAGATCATCAGGTTAAAATAATGGAGAAAAGATCCTAAGAATAGAAAACTAATGCAGCCACCATATCTAATGACTGGTAAACTGCAATATATTATATTTTTGGTTTTGGGTTTAACACCACTTTAAAGAAGACTCTTACCCTAAACTCCATGTTTTAGTTTTGGTAAAATATCTTGTTGTAGGCTTGATGTAAAGAACATCTTCTTCCATGACCTCCCCTGTCTGCATGCATTACTGTGGACCAATTCCAGCACACAGTAAGTGTGACTACGAGAGGAGAGTGGAGGAAAACTGCAGTACTATATTTTCAAATGAGGCTTGTAAAGGTACAGTATATCATATACACCGACTCTACCTGCTTCTACCTAATAATTTGAGCAAAAATCTTTTTGAACAGATTTCTTTGCTTTTTGTGAGTTCCACAATGACAACGCCAACAAGTAAATAATTACGGGATCAATGTTGGGTGGCATCAGCTGGTTCAATGTACAGCAGCCAGTCTGACAGAAGCCGGTTGAATGGGCATAACCAAAAAAGGTCTGCCGATCGGCTCCCAATCGGTGATCTTAGTCAATGGCTGAGAGCTCTGATTGGAGTGTTCTGGCACCCCCCCCCCCCCCCAATAGCACAGCAGGGGAGATCACTGTACTAAAATCAGATAGTACAGCGGCTCCAAGTTTTTTTTTTTGTTCGCTGGTTTGTACAAAAAAAAAACTAGTAGCGTGTGCTAGGTTTAGGTTTTTGGGATCCCGGGAAGATGTACAGCAGATCCAAGGCAGTGTTCACACACCTAAACAAAACATGAAATAAGGAAAGGTACCAACCAACTTGTAACTTGAAGTGTGTGTTCACAGCAGCACATATTAAATCACTAAGATAACATTTAAGCGTTTCTTTGTGAGATGTTAACGTTTACACATGATTGCAGTATTAAGGTCTCATTACTGAATAATGCATACATAAAATAACTATGCAGGAAACCTACACTTATGTCTGCCTCTGTTTACATATGTAGCACTACCCCTTAGGGATTGCTGATGAATTTTGCTCCCCCTATAGTCCCACACAGCCAGTCAATTAGCATTTTCCACACAGCTTTCATCCATAGACAGAAATCAGGCCTTGAACATTGGTTTTGTTATTTTATTGAGGGGATTAAACTTGGATAGGGTAAATGGGGTTATAGGATGCCGAAGTGAACTGAAATCTGATGACAACTTCCTGAACTATTCAGTTTCTCTTCTCTGATGCAGTCTCTGTTGAAGTGCTAGCCAGCAGCTCCTGTTGTACTACCCCAGACAATAAATGAACTCCTCTTCGCACAACAATCTGGGGACTTTCTTGCTGAGCAGGGGTCTGGCTCTTGTTCCTTTAAGTGGATAACAGTCACTAGCAAAATGCTTATCAGGTTTCCCACCAGAGAGCCCCTTCCCCTATCCTCCCAGGGGGTATAGGAGTACTCACTCAGATCCTCTCCTGTACCGCTTGCAAAATGGCTGCTGCTACCAGGCCTATCAGCTGCAATACTCCTTTCCTGCCATATGGGTGGTCCTCTCTCTTGGGTCCAGTGAGTCCTAAGTTTTCCTCCTTTCCAGCTCCAGGCTTGCAGGCAGGCTCCATCCCACTAGGCCTACTGGCAGCCTTCCTCCTTCGGCCTCACATCTTCCTGCTTCTCACTTTTCTCCCACCACCACACTCCTGCTACTGGGCAAGCTCCAACACTTTTTAAGGAAGTGCAGCCCCTTGCCAAGCCTTCTGTTGGGGATTGGCTATGGTCCCTCAAAAGTGCAGCAAACCACTCCTCTGATCCACCCAGTGTCTCCAAGGCCCTCCTCCAAAAGCCCCAGAGCAGGGGGAAATTCTAGAGGAATTGGCCTGCAGAGTCTCTCAGCCCTGACCAGAATTTGACCCCTCTGACTATCTCACCTGAGCTGCTAATCAGCTCCTCTCTAGCCATCAGGGTCTAGCTCCCCCAAGCTAAACTGGGAGGGTGCTACACATATATAATTTAAAATCATACAAGGAAAAAATCATACGACTTTCAGAAAATTAACACAAATAATATTTACGTGAACATAATTACTTTTACATTTAAAGCTTAAGTAAACCTAAAACAGTTTTCCGGTTTTCCTAAAAGTAGACAGAAGCATGGGGGACCAAATCTAGTATCTCAATAACTGAATACATATGTGTGTGTCTGAGTCAGAAGTTGCTCTGCAAATATGTCAAGTATGTTCAGGTACAGTCACTAACCCATTTTATTTTGACACTCCCCACTAAGAATCCTGCCAAAAGCAATTGGCCCAAATGGGAGGCAAACTTGCTATGCTGCACAATACTTTATTTTTTGATCTAATGCTTTAAAGCAAACCCAACATTTTCCCAGGCAGGTCAGAGCAACATGCCCCTGTCCAGCAGCATACAGTCACCTTTCCTCAGCTCAGATATCACTCTGTTCACTTGCTGGGAGCAATAAAAATAAATTAAAATGAATTCTGTATTTCTGAGTATGGAGAACGTGATTCGGTCACTTTCTTCTCTGGTGTAATGACTGGGGCATGTTTATTGTTTCTTAGCCCTGCGTAAGCTCTGATTAAAGAGACTTGGAGCTTATTTAGACCTTCCTCACTACTGATGGGTGAAGACAACAGACAGTGGAATGTGTTGCTGGGGAGGGGTCATTAACCGGTTCCTGACTGCCCTATAGCACAACTACTGCTACAGGGTGGCAGGGCTGCGCAAAATCACATATATATATATATATACATACATATATATGTGATTTTGTATTTCCATAGGCGGCTGCAGCTGTCAATCACCGTGTCCCGGCCGGTAATTCCCCGCCGGCACCCGGTGATCGCCGAGTATCACTGACAGGGAAGAAATCTGTATGTAAACAATACAGATCCCTCCCCTGTCAGCTCCAGCATGCTGCTTTGTATTGCTCTGCAATACAGAGCAGTGTGTTTACACACTAAAGCACAGCACACAGTAAAACATACACAGCACACAGTTAACCCTTTGATCGCCCAGATGTTAACCCAGTGTCCTTAGTACAGTGTCAGTCCTTTTTATTAGCACTGATCACTGTATTAGTGTCACTGGGAATGTCAGTGACAGTTAGTCAGTAGTGTTGCACCGAAATTAAAATTCTGGTGCCGAAACCGAAAACAAAAATTCAAAATGCACTTGGCCGAAAACTGAAATGCGCAGTTTTTAAAAATGAATATCCAAAAGCACTGTGCTATTTTAACTGGCTATTGAGCGGTCATGCAACACTGTACCCAAATGAAATTCATATCATTTTTTCACACAAATAGAGCTTTCTTTTGGCGGTATTTGATCACCACTGGGTTTTATTTTTAAAACACATTCAATAAAAAAAATAAAAAAATCTAATTTCTTCATAAATTTAGGCCAAAATGTATTCGGCTACGTGTCTTTGGCAATAAACCCCCCCCCCCCCCAAAAAAAAAGTGTATATTAATTGGTTTATGTCAAAGTTATAGCATCTACAAACTAAGGTATATATCTGAAAAATCTTCAATCCTGATGTACTGATGGCCAATCTCATTTCTTGAGGCCCTTAAAATGCCAGGAAAGTACAAATAGCCCCCAATTGACCCCTTTTTGGAAGGTAGACAGTCTGAAGTACTTAGTAGGAGGCAAGTTTTTTGAAGTTGTAATTTTTTGTCACACTTTTTTGGAAAATAGAGAAATTTTTAAAATATTCACTATTTTTTTTTTACATACTGTCACTACTGGTCTAGCAGTGATCAGGGTGACAGTATGTTAAAAATAAATAATAATTTAATTTAAAAAATACATTTTAGTACATTTTTAAAGAAATTTTTTCTTTTTTTTATTATTAGATTCCCATGCTTAAGCTCCGGGGGTAAATTAAAGCGCATTGGAGGGTGTGGTCTGCTTGGAGCCCAGCTGAAACTGTCATACACCTCTTCACAGGGTTTTTCTGTGATGTGTGACTTTTAGGACTTCCTTTTCCTACTGGATGTTTTGAGCTGGGACAAGTTCTGTCCTTGTCAGCACACCTAGCGCTTTTTCATGCAAGAGGACCTGGTGGAGCCTTGAAGCGGCACCTGTCATTTTTGTAATTGGTAACCAGGTATCATGTGATTGCGTTTTGCTGCGATGTGTGACTTTTAGGACTTCCTTTCTCTACCCAGTTGCTGGTAACTGTAATCCAATGTCACAGAAAGGGGCACATGTACATGATTGTGCCTACACGTGCACCCCCCCGCAGTAAACGTACTGTGGCAGGTCGGCAAGTGGATATTGTTCCTATAGGTGCAGAATTAAAGCGATTCTAAAGGTTCTTTTTTGGAAAATAACAAACATGTTATACTTACCTGCTGAGTGCAGTGATTTTGCACAGAGCAGCCTGGATCCTGCTCTTCTTTGGTCCCCCACAGGCTCTCCTGGCCCCTCCCTCCTGTTGGCAAGCAGCTTGCTATGGGGGCACCCGCTGCTCCATGTGTCCATTTACACACAGAGCCATGGCTTGGCCCCACCCCCTCTCTCTCCTCATGAGGAGGCAGAGACCTGGGACAGCCGAGGCTGTTGTTCACATCACTGGATCGTGATAAGGCTCAGGTAAGTATTAAGGGGCAGGGGGGGATGCTGCACACAGAAATATTTTTAACTTCATGCATAGAATGCATGAAAGTAAAAAACCTTGAGCCTTTACAACCACTTTAAAAAGTGCAGAGGACTTAGACTTTTGATGGAAAAAGTCTACACACCCCTGTTAAAATGTCAGGTTTCTGAGATGTAAAAAAATGAAACAAAGATAAATAATTTCAGAACTTTTTCCACCTTTAATGTAACCTGTAAACTGTGCAACTCAGTCGAACAACAAACTTAAATCTTTTAGGTGGAAGGAAGTAAAAATAAAAAACTAAAATAATATGGTTGCATAAGTGTGCACACCCTTAAACTAATACTTTATTTAATACTTTATTAAGCACCTTTTAATTTGATTCCAGCACTCAGTCTTTTTGGGTATGAGTCTATCAGTATAGCACATCGTGACTTGACAATATTTGCCCACTCTTCCTTGCAAAAACACTCCAAATCTGTCAGATTGTGAGGGCATCTCCTGTGCACAGCCCTGTTCAGATCACCCCACAGATTTTCAATCAGATTCAGGTCTGGGCTCTGGCTGGGCCATTCCAAAACTTTAATCTTCTTTTGGTGAAGCCATTCCTTTCTTGATTTGGATGTATGCTTTGGGCTGTTGTCATGCTGAAAGATGAAGTTCCTCTTCATGTTCAGCTTTCTAGCAGAAGCCTGAAGGTTTTGTGCCAATATTGACTGGTATTTGGAAATGTTTATAATTCCTTCTACCTTGACTAAGGCCCCAGTTCCAGCTGAAGAAAAACAGCCCCAAAGCATGATGCTGCCACCACCATGCTTCACTGTGGGTATGGTGTTCATTTGGTGATGTGCAGTCTTGTTTTTTGCCAAACATGACGTTTGGAAATATGGCCAAAAAGTTCAAACTTAGTTTCATCAGACCATAACACATTTACCTACATGCTTTTGGGAGACTTCAGATGTGTTTTGCCGAGCTTGGATGTTTTTCTCCATAAGAAAAGGCTTCCGTATTGCCACTCTACGCAACAGCCCAGACATATGAAGAACATGAGAGATTGTTGTCACATGTACCACACAGCCAGTACTTGCCAGATATTCCTGCAGCTCCTTAAATGTAGGCCTCTTGGAAGCCTCCCAGACCAGTTTTCTTTTCGTCTTTTCATCAATTTTGGAGGGACGTCCAGTTCTTAGTAATGTTACTGTTGCGCCATATTTTTTCCACTTGATGATGACTGTCTTCACTGTGTTCCATGGTATATCTAATGCCTTGGAAATTCTTTTCTACCCTTCTGACTGATACCTTTCAACAATAAGATCCCTCTGATGCTTTGGAAGCTCTCTGCAGACCATGGCTTTTGCTGTAGGATGCGACTAAGAAAATGTCAGGAAAGACCTACTAGAACAGCTGAACTTTTTTGGGGTTAATCTGAGGCACTTTAAATGATGACTCCTATTTAACATGATTTTGAATGTAATTGCTTAATTCTGAACACAGCTGCATACCCAGTTATAAGAGGGTGTGCACACTTATGCAACCACATTATTTTAGTTTTTTAAGTTTACTCCCCCACAAAAAAGATTTCAGTTTGTTTTTCAATTGAGTTGTACAGTTTATAGGTCACATTAAAAGGTGGAAAAAGTTCTGAAATTATTTATCTTTGTCTCATTTTTTTACATCACAAAAACCTGACATTTTAACAGGGGTGTGTAGACTTTTTATATCCACAGTATGTAAATTAAGTGGAGCAGGGATCCTCTGGACTGGATCAATTACTATGTATTATTTAAAACCAAAATACAGACAAATATCTAAACATCCTCAACAAATAAGGCAAAATATAGGAATCTGCTTAACCTCTTAAAAATCACTGCACTCCAAAATCCCCTGAAAAGATTTCTCTTTTTTCATTACATGTTTGACAAAAAGGCTGTAAAAGAGGAATCTCTCTTAAACGGATAAAACTTTTTTTGAAATATGACCTACCAAACAAATTTTTATTTTTATTACCATGTAATGCTAGGAACTTTACTTGGGTTGATACATACTAGATACACCCAAGTGTTCTTGGATAGATGTCCCTGTTTCACACCAAAACCCCTATTTCTCTTTCCTCTTTTAGGTCTAATGTACAGGTGTGTATACAAAAAGTACTGTTAGTAGAATAGGTGTTTATATTGATCAATAGCATTTTTTGCCACTGACAATAAAAATGCACAAGACCAGCTCCATGAAAACTGTAGGAAAAATGAATGCTTTTGTTTGTGTATCTGTTGGAGAGAATTCCCTTCACTGACAGAGGTGTCCATTTAGCAAGCAGCAGTAAATGACCGCGGAGTTCTTTGGCATTCTCAGAGGAGACAGCTCTCCTCCGAGTGCCTGTTTATGATGTGGTGTGGATCGCTTCTCCTAATGAGGAGAAAAGCGATCTACAAATGCTTTGAACTCTGGAAAACAGCTGCTATTTCTGTAACCTCATGAGATACAGTGGGATTACAGTAACAAGAGATCAGTAAAAGACACAGCCGTCAGTTTAGTAAGCAGTAGTAAATTACACCTCTGCTGAGTTGGCGGCTGTCCTTAGTACACACAAATAAACAATAATATACAAATATATATATGGCATCCCAGTCTTAGTCCGTAGGGTTCAATATTGAGTTGGCCCACCCTTTGCAGCTATAACAGCTTCAACTCTTCTAGGAAGGCTGTCCACAAGGTTTAGGAGTGTGTCTATGGGAATATTTGACCATTCTTCCAGAAGCGCATTTTAGAGGTCAGGCACTGATGTCAGAAAAGAAGGTCTGGCAGTAGTCTCTTCTCTAATTAATCACAAAGGTGTTCTATCGGGTTGAGATCAGGACTCCATGCAGGCCAGTCAAGTTCCTCCACCCCAAACTCGCTCATCCATGTCTCTATGGATCTTGCTTTGTGCACTGCTGCGCAGTCATGTTGGAACAGGAAGGGGCCATCCCTAAACCATTCCCACAAAGTTGGGAGCATGAAATCGTCCAAAATGTCTTGGTATGCCAAGCCCAACCCCGCACCATGATCCCCCCTTCACCAAACTTTACACTTGGCACAATGCAGTCAGACATGTACCATTCTCCTGGCAATGGCCAAAACCAGACATGTCCGTCGGATTGCCAGACAGATAAGCATGATTTGTCACTCCAGAGAAAACACGTCTCCACTTCTCTAGATTTCAGTGGCGGTGCACTTTACACCACTGCATCCAACACCCTGCATTACACTTGGTGATATAAGGCTTGGATGCAGCTGCTCGGCTATGGAAACCCATTCCATGAAGCTCTCTATGCACTGTTGTTGTGCTAATCTGAAGGCCACATGAAATTTGGAGGTCTTTGGCTATTGATTCTGCAGACTGCGCACTGTGCACTTCAGAATGCATTGAATCCGCTCTGTCATTTTATATGACCTACCACTTCGTGGCTGAGTTGCTGTTCTTCCCAGTTGCTTCCACTTTATTATAATACTACTAACAGTTGACTGTGGAATATTTAGTAGCAAGGAAATTTCACAGATGGACTTATTGCACAGGTGTAAAAAAGAAAAAACCTCAGCGCCCAGGACTCTCTTATTACACACACAATTCCCCGTGAGATGCTGCTGTACACAGGTGCAAAAACCAAAAAAACTTATATCACTAAATACCAGCGCAAACCCACATAATAAATTGCATCACCCAACCTATTAAATTGATACTTAATAAATAACAAACTTAAAAAAACTGTGACACAAAACCACTTTTGTGCTAATGAAATAATAAAAAATACATATAAATAAATAATTTATTATTTATTTGTATTTTTTATTATTTCATTAGCACAAAAGTGGTTTTGTGTCACAGTTTTTTTAAGTTTGTTATTTATTAGGTATCAATTTAATAGGTTGGGTGATGCAATTTATTATGTGGGTTTGCGCTGGTATTTAGTGATATAAGTTTTATTGCACAGGTGGCAACCTATCACGGTACCACACTTGAATTCACTGAGCTCCTGAGAGCGACCCATTCTTTCACAAATGTTTGTAGAAGCAGTCTGCATGCCTAGGTGCTTGATTTTACACACCTGTGGCCATGGGGGTGATTGTAACATCTGAATCCAATGATTTGGAGGGGTGTCCCAATACCTCTGGTAATATGGTGTGTATATATATATATATATATATATATATATATATATATAGATATATATATATATATATACACACACACACACAAATAATACCCACACACACATATATATAGATATATAGTTCTAAACTGCTCTAAGGTTTGGGGGGTGTTGTGAAAGGCAGGGAGGCTTTCCCATTGTCTTGCAGGCTCTGAAGGAAGTACAAAAACTTCCTCCTTCCTCCTCAGTACTCACTCCAGCAATTCTCTCTTCTCTCCCTGATTCTCCACCTCTGGGCTGGAGAATCTGGAAGGGAGAATTTTCACCAGTAAAGGGCTGACATCGCTCCTTCATTTCTGTGAGTGGCAGATTGTCTGCATGGTGAGAAGATCAGCGGAGAACATGTTCTCTGCTGATCATCTCTGTTTCAAAAACCACTAATGTACTGAAATCAGCGATCCTCAAGATTGCTGCTGATCTCAGTTTCAAAAACGGACACCAGAGTGAAAGTAAGGGAAAATCTCCCTAACCCTAGGTTCACACCTGAGCAGGGGTGGACTGACAACTCATGGGGCGCCCGGGCAGTAGTATACAAAGTTACATTGATCTATTTTAGACCAATGTAACTATGCATATACCATATCTGGCCAATGTCCCTGGAAGCTGGAAATCACTGTAGACCCTGCTACACTGCTTCTGGGTCCCATTCTGAGCAGCTGCACTTATACATTGTGAACACAGGAGCACCAGTCAAAGAATGCTTTGCATTTTCTAAATTAATGCAAGGCATCCTCTAATAGGATGAGAAGGAGAGGAGGGGCGGTTATATCACATTTTTTTCCCCTTGCCCAATCAGAGAAAGCATTGCATTTATTTAGAGAATGCAAAAAATTATCTGCATGGTGTCTGTTCCAAGCAGCCAACCTCCTGTGTTCCGAATGCAGCAAGGCAGCCGCTTTGCACGGGACCTGGAAGCAAGTGAAGATCACTGGATTATTGGTGTCTGCTTAAGTGATTTCCAGCTTCCAGAGGCATTGGCCAGGTATGGTATATGCAGAGTCACGTGGGTCCAAGTGGAACCACAGAACCTATGTATAAAGAATCCATATCTAGAATTCATCTTTATACTATCCGTATCCAATCGCAGACCCAGCACTATTTAGTTGTTAGTACATCTAAAAAAGATTGTACAGTCAGATTGTAACATATGTAGAGAACGTAACAGGTAGACAGGCGTAAAACATTAACAGAGGTTCTTACCCCCTCCCCATTCTATCCAAACTGAAAAAAAGTTTTGACTTTCATTATAAGCTTATATAGGTCATAAGAAATGCACAACTGTTGGTCAGCACCTACAGTACCTCCTGTGTATGGGAACTACTGGTATCAAAACATTCACAACTCCTCTTATTGCTGACTGTGGACCCATATCTTTGCAAGTGTTGCAATTTGAATGTCAAGATAGATGCTGTTTGATTTGCATGTGCAAATTTTAAACTCTCATTTTCCTTCTTAAAATTTTAAAGTAAACCTCACTCCAGGCAAACAGCTAAATGCTAGTGTTTGGCTAAATCTATGAGTTTTTTTTTACCTGCCACAAGATTTGTCAAGACAGTCCCAAAATATATACTACATAGCCAGGCTGCTGATCTGACTTTACCCAAAGCTCTGATTGGACAATGAAGGAGCAGCAGCAGACTTATAGGATCATATATGTCTTCTCTCCTTGTCTAAGTATGTTTCCCGTTAGCATATACAGTATAAATGCTACAGAACCTGAAGCCAAGTAAAGCCAAGTAACAGGGTAATACCACAACAGATTCACATTAGCTGTATATAAAATACATTTAAAGCTTTGAATACATTATTACATAAAATCAGGTTTTGTATTGTACTTGCCTGGACATTAAATATAAGTACATAAGAAGATGTATGCAAGGCTAAACAATCTAACAGATATTTTGCTGGCAAGACATGCGAACAGAGAATAAACAGAACAATTATAAATCAGTAAGACTGGGTATTGCACAATGTTACAGTAAGATATATTGCCCACATTATTTGACATATCAGTTTTGTTCTAAAGATTCAGATACCAAATCAGTCTAGCCAACCTACAACTAAAACCTATTCAGGTAGGCAATTCCTCGCTGCATAAGAAACCTAACAAACATAGACATATATAGTCAGTTAGGTGTTTTCCATTACATAGTTGGCACACGCTAGTATTAGAAAAACCAGAGGATATCCCACCCATGCCAGATGTGACATTAAATCCTGTGTTCCTGAACTATCTGCAAAAATATCAGCTTAATCCCTTTTAATTAAAAATCCCATAAAAGGTAAAGCTGCCTGCTAATGAAATATTCCTATCCCAAGAGGTTAGCTAGCTGACTTTATTCACAAAGTAATCCGTAAAGGCTGAAAAAATAAATTACATATCAATTTCAGGATAAATTCCTGTGAAATGAATACAGTAAAGAGTGACCATCCTGCTGCCATCCTAGGATGACAATGACAGAGTAGAGCTCTCAGCCTCTCAATTCCTGAGAGGAAATGATTAGAACAAAGGAATCTAGAAGAGTGACAATGAACTAAATTTCTCAAACTTTATAACCACAAATATTTGCTAGTGGAAGGAAGACTAACATTCTACAGCTACTAATGTTGCAGCAACTCACTTTAGTTAATGTCTCCATTAAAATACACCAACACAATGTGATTATGCAGCAACTTTGTAAGCAATGATAACTTTCTGTTTTTATTGAAAAGCAAACTCCTTCAAAACCCACCTGCAAGGTGGAGGAGTCTCCAATTCTTCCATCCTTCCACCAATGTTTCTTTGCTGAAAGCTGTGATCCTCTACTGAGGTCCATGTTTTTCTGTTCAGACCCTTGTTTCATTGCTAAGACCCATGTTCCTATTCTGAGACCCACGTTCCTCTGTTCCTCTGTCGAAACCTGTGTTTTACTACTGAGAACTACAGTACTGTGAAAAGGTTTTAGGCAGGTGTGAAAAAATGCTGTAAATTAAAAAAGCTTTCAGAAATAGAAGCTTTAATAGTTTATTTTTATCAATTAACAAAACGAGTGAAAAATAAAAGTAAATGAATAGAAGAGGAATACAAATCAAATGAATATTTGGTGTGAGCACCCTTTGCACACTTGCATACAGTTTTTGAAGAAACTCGGCAGGTAGGTTGTTCCAAACATCTTGCGGAACTAACCACATATCTTCTGTAGATTATAGGCTGCCTTAAATCCTTATGTGTCTTCATGCAATCCCAAACAGACTCAATGACGCTGAGATAAGGGCTCCGTGGGGCCAAACCATCACTCCCAGGTCTCCTTGTTCTTCTTTATGCTGAAGATAGTACTTAATGATATTGGCTGCATGTTTGGGGGTCATTGTCTGCTGCAGAATTAATTTGGGACCAATCACCAGCCTCCCTGATGGTATGGCATGATGGATAAGTACTTGCCTGTATTTTTCAGCATCGAGGATACCATGGATCCTGCCCAAATCTCCATTTCCATTTGCAGAAATGAAGCCCCAAACTTTCTAAGACCCTCCAGCATATTTAGATTTGGCTTGAATTTCTCTTGTGTTTTTTTACTTTTTTTTACTCATTTTGTTAATTGATAAAAATAAACTATTAATACTTCTATTTGAAATCTTTTATAATTTACAGCTTTTCTCACCTGCTTAGATCTTTTGCACAGTACTGTATGTTACGCTTTTGTTACCCACATACCTCTGCTGAGACCATTGTTTCTCTGTTGAAACCCGTGTTTCTCTGTTGAGATCCATGTTACACTGTTGATACCCACGT
Source organism: Staurois parvus (assembly GCF_062004578.1). Lineage (NCBI taxonomy): Eukaryota > Metazoa > Chordata > Amphibia > Anura > Ranidae > Staurois > Staurois parvus. The sequence goes on from NW_028318526.1 coordinate 417,370, forward strand.
ACCTCTGCGAAGACCCTTGTTCCTCTGTTGATCCCTGTTTTCCTCTTTTGATACCTATGTTTTTGTTTGGAGGCCAATATTTTTCTCTTGAGATTTGTGATTTTGTGTTGAAACCCATACTGATATCTGTGTTCACCTCTTGGGACACAGTTTCCTCTGTCGAAACCAATGTAACACTCCTGAGACCTATGTTTGCTGAAACCAACTGGGCACCTGCTTCTCTGTTGAGACAATGTTCCTCAACTGAGATTCCTGTTCATCTGTTGAGAACTATGTTTCTCTGTTGATCAAATACAATATCAGTCTACCGAATACTATTATTTTAGTTTTTCATAGATCCTTGAGAGATGTATCACCCACTGCCTTTTTTCAATTCTTGTAGACTTCAGTGATAAGGATTCTGTTCCTAAGTTGCTAAGCATGCCCACCTGAAAACATTATAAGGAGATACTGCATATCCTGTTGGATTATTAATTTGCTTTCAGTATTTTATGTTACCTGAATGTATGTGTATAATAATGCTATAACAGCATGAACGTTGCATACTACACAAGCACTTGTAGGGTTTAATAATAACTACTCATGCAGTTTTGTCTGAACTTTAACTGGTCAACATTGTTTTGTCTGTAGTGCAAACAAAAAATCATCCACCTTTCTGTGGCCTTGAATACCTTGCACAATACCACACAAGCAAATTTCACTGGTACATGAAAACTCTGATTATGCCCCAAGATTATCACAAACTGAGGACTACACAAAGCAATCTAATCTAAAGACAAAGAACACTTAATTGCTGGTTGGTCATGTATGCACATTCTGGCCACTGAATGTTTCATGAGGGATTATTCTATAAACATTAATATTTTCATAAGGCGAACATAGCTGACCTAAGGTGGAAGGAAGGGGAATATCCGTCCAACAGCTTCTCTCAGATGAAAACAATATCAATACAAAATGGTAACAACAAAATCCAAGCTAGCTGACTGATCCTACTGAGAAGACAGCCAGAAGTGTTGACTGGGGTTGGGGGGGCTGACATACATAAGTTCCTCCTACAATCTGACTGTAGCCTTCTAGATTTCTGCCTAAGCAGAAGCAGAAAGATTTGTTGTTTGGCTGGTGACTGAAAAGAAGATATAGACCATCCAGCAGTAACAGAATGCAGGAAGATGCATTTAGCATACAACCAAATTCTAATCATGGCTGTTTGATCCACTATTGTTGCCAATTAGATATTAACTGCTGAAGCAGCAGTTAACTCATACCAGAGAATGGAATCATCAGTAAACATTTAAAGTGATTCTACTTCTAAAAGGTAAATTCAAAACAGTATTCTCTGTAAAGAAGATTATAATTTCTCACCTTTTCTATTGCCCATGCTGCTGAATCTCTCTGAATCTCTAACCTCAACATGAGACCTGGAAATTGACAATCCCAGATTTCCTGATCCCCCTGTGCTCAGTGATTCAATCCACTTGCCCTATATCACTGCAAGAGGTCATCAGGAAATAAACACTCTTTGAAAAATTCCACAGGTGGCTCTGAATCGATCATTTCAGCAGTGACATTCAAAGCTCTCTAATAATTATAAGTCACAGGCAACTCTTGATTTAGGTGATAGCAAGTATTAATCTACAAATGATAGTTTGGCACGGTTCCCTGCCATACATAAAGATCACATATCCATGTGGCATATGGGTAAATACAATTTAACAATAAATATCTATAAAAAAATTCACTTAATGTTGGATATTGTACAACATACCAAAGTCATCGTTATAGTGAAGCTACGAAAATTAACTAGTAAGTAGTTTCTATCAATCAATGTGTGTTCTCACACTTTGATGTATGTTAACCCGTCACAACATTAAACATAGCATTGTAGGCAAGGTTGAAGTTTTACTAAGTTCTACCCATTCTAGATTTAACCCTGTGGATATAGAAGTGAGCAAAATGTACACCCAACAAGGCAGCTGTGATGGCATTCATATTAAAGTGGACCCATAAATCAAAAAATGAAGGTTGTCTAAGCTATAGGTAATATCTAGAAATGTTAACTGTGCCTAAGCAACACCCTGGCAAATTCCTTATGAAAAATATCAGTAGCGGAATATCTGTAGTATTTCTATGACACTAATACCGGAACCCGGTGATTGACATCTGTAGCTGCCAGTGGCAGCACAGGTAGGGCAGTGCCCGCGCCCCCTACCCGGAAATGCAAATCACATATATATATACTTGATTTCGCACAGCCCTGCTGCCCTGTGGCAGTATTTCCGCTATAGGGTGTCGGGGAAATGGTTAAATATCTAAAAGTCTGATAACTCTATTATAGAGTAGTGCTATTTATAAAAAGAAAAGCATTTCACATCCACATTTAAATTCACTCAAAACTCTTGGCCACGGCCAGCGTAGCTGGCATAAAGAAGTTAAGCCCATGTTGAGGACCCTAATTTGGGCCATTAATGAAAAAAAGTTTAAAAAGGATGAAACAACAAACTATTAAAATGACAGAGAATCTTACTGCCTGAGCTTTTCTTTAACAATATTGTTGTACCTTGGGTACTAAAAACTGTGTGTAGGTATATCTTCAACGTTCCATACAAAATCAAATTATACATCCCATCCTACACAGTGTTTCATGCTTTTATCTATAAATCTTTTCTTCCCTCTGCCAGCAGATAATGATAAACTGTCCCTCCCACTCATGGCTGAGCATCTTCATAAGTTTAACCAGGGTAATTTCAAGTAAGATGTCAAAACAAAAGCTGCATATAGATGCCTAACCTATAATTTTACCCTCCACATCAGCAGCTCCCCCCCTTTTAGTTTTTCCCACTATCTTCTCCGTCTCATAAACTCAGCGGGTCTGATTTGCATCTTCGCTCGCCCACAGATAACAAGTCCTCTCTACATATGCTTTGTGCCTTTCAACTATTTTGCTACTGAAAATACCTCTCAGTGGGGCTGGTGTAAAGGAAACCGGAAAATGGGAAAGTGTCTGTGGCAGCCATGGCAAAAATTCCAGTCTTCTCTGCCATTTTCTAACCTGTATAAAAAATAAGGCAGCTAGAAGCTGGCTTGTTTTTAGTAGCAACACAGACACTTTCTTTTTCTATCTAGGGTATATCAGCCCCTGTGTCAGAAATTGACCCGAGTCACAACCATTGCTGCCAAGGTCCCTCACCTTTCGAAGAGTTTTTCGTTTTGGATGGAACTCCTCTTCTTCACTGAAGACCTGGTCACTCTCTGGTGAAGAGTAGTTAACAGATGAACAGGTAGAAGTGCTGGAGACTGATCTGTCTGACTGCCTCGCTGACTTCCCTTCCTCCACTGGCATGATATTTACTGAGTTGTCTTTCTCTATAGACTTCCTGTTCTCCTTGTCATGATTTTTTGGCTGAGGAGTAATGTTGCTTTCTTGAGTTTCCTTCTCTTTCTCTGTCTCACAAGGTGATACTGTTAACTTCTGCAGGTTTTCCTCCACAGGGAACTGATCTGGTTGCTCCATGGTTTTTCTTTTAGACTGAAAACTTCACTTGGTCTTTGAACAGTTGTACTTCACTGCTTGCACCTGACTGATCAGCCACGACCTCTGGTTATTTGCTCTTCCATTGGCATGCTCTGATAATTCGTTCTCAGGTTCACGCTTCTTGTCCATGTGACATCTGTGAAGAGAGTGCAAATCAACACAAATTGAACAGTAGATCTTTACATCTTCATGGGTTTTACTTGCACTGACTGATAAGCATACTATTATGGAACACTTTGCAAGTGAATCATGTAGTACAACGGGTGCATGATATCCTGTCACAACTCTACATTTGTAAAGTTTTATGAATTATCAGTTCACAAAAGACAATCTGTTCTTACATAAAGTGAATCCTAGAAGTTTAAAAACTGAATTTTGGGCATTCATAAACATTACCATCTAATGCAGTTATGCATTAAATTTATGTAAACCCAAAAATTAAATTAATATATTGTAGGTTTTGGTCCTTTAAATTTATACAGCTTATTCTTTCATGTATTTGGTACTGCTAAACAATAAACAAACATTTGGCGACACTACCAGTTTATGGGACTTACTTTCACATAGTGACAACACTGTTACCCTGATACCCTGGTGGGCAAAGTGACACACAATGGGCAATTTGGCAGAGCCTTGGGTGCCAGAATGCTCTGTAGGGTGCTCTCTCTAAGTTCTAACACTTGGCACTGAAAGAACACTGTACAAGTGCTGCCCCAGCCTGATGGGGGAAAGAGAGATAGTGGGTGGGAGTGAGTGATCAGTTGAGCACTCACCATTAATGTTGGGGTGGGAAGGATGGGTTAACAGTACTATAACAAATCAGCAGTGCAAGGAGGTTGGGGGGATTGGGGATGCTGTGGCAGTGTCAACAGTACTGCCATGGACCAGCAATGCAAAGGGAGGGGGAGATAACAGCACTGGGACTGACCAACAATGCCATGTGAGAGGTTAACAGCATTGCTACTGCCAGCAATGCATGGGGTTAACAGCGCTGCCCCTTATGTGCAATGAAAAATGGGACCTGTGATCTCAACAGTACTGCCGCTGACCAGCACTAAAAGGGGCAGGGGGAATAGTAGCACTGCCACCAATGCTGGAGATTACTAATGGGGTCACGGACACCAATACTGGGGACTATTATTGCATTCACTAACACCAATGTTGGGGGCAATTACTGCACCCACAGACACATGCTGGGGGTTATTGTTGTGGTCATGAACACCAGTGCTGGGGGGTTATTATTGAGGGTTATTACTGTGGTCAGTAACACCAATTTTAGGGGTTTTAGTGCAATGCTAGTGGTTTCTATTGCTGCCACTGACACCAGTGCTAGTGGATAGTCTTGCACCAATTGACACTGATGCTGCGTGTTATTATTGCAGTCAATGACACTAATGCTGGGGTTTTTTTATGTGGCCAATGCTGGGGGTAAATACTGTGGCCAATGACATCAATGCTAGGGTTATTACTGCTGCCACTGATACCAAGGCTGGGGGTTACTATTACTGCCACTGACACCAATCATAAGATTCTCTCCAAATTTCCCCACAGCGCTCATGGTAGTATACTGTAAAAAATGCTTCAAGATCAAAGTTTTCAGTGCATTATAGCCCAATAATTTTGGATCAACTGCCAAGCTCAATGCAATGCATTTCAGTGCATGAAAACATGCTGCTATTGCGCGGCCCTCTGTTAGTGTCCTGGGTCGCACTAAAGTTTCTCTATAAATTTGACGACCACTGCCTGAGTACATCTGCTTTAAAGTAAAACTATAGTCAAAACTTTTTTTTTTTCATTTTGGATAGACCAAGGGAAGGTAATAACCCGTCAGATTTTTCTTCGCATTCTGTATCCTATTGCGGATTTTTTCCCTTTACTTTTTGTCCCATACCCAAACAGGAAGTGAGAGGAAATCCCTGCAAATTAAGGGAATTTCTTGGGGACCCCCAGGTCACCAAAATTAAATTTGGAATTTTCTTTTACTTTCACTTTCATTGTTAATAGTAAATAGGACAAATAGTGAGGATGGATCTCCATAAGGGTTTGTTCACACTTGACTAAATTTTTTAACAAACACTCCTATAGTGTTAGTATGGGCGTTAGACAGGTGTTAATGAGCTTTAGTATGGGCGTTAGACTGGCATTTTACAGGTTTCAGGTTTCGCAGCACTTTATAAGTGTTTTACCAGTGTTAAAACGACACCACAAACACCTATAATAAACTGTAATGTTATTAATGTGCCACAACCGCACTCCAAACACCCTGAAAATGCCTGCCAGCACGTTTGCAGAGCATCACCATAGACTTGAATGGGAGCTGTTGAAAGGCTTCGGACTCCTCCAGACTCCATACTTCAATTTTGAGGCGACGCAACACTAACGCTTCATGCTTTGATAATGTGAACACCACTGTGTGTTGTCCATAGTATAATCTGCATAGGCATTTGAGGAGCGTTAAAAACACCCTTTCAATGCCATTGTTAACTAGGCCTTACGGGAGCAGAGATGGCAATAAAATCTGGCTTGGGTTCTAATCTTTCTCCACTCTATCCAAAACTAAAATAAAATAAAAGTTTTGTCTTTAGTTATACTTTAACAAAATGTTTTATATGTATTTTTAAATTCACCTTGTATATATAAAAGCGATAATAATCTCTTCCACTACCCAAAAAGCGTTTACAATAAGTGTCTGCTGCTGTGAAAAAAATGCCTAGGCATTCAGACTAAGAACTTGAAAAATTGACAGGGCTACCAAGAATAAATGGATACAATAAATACATTGTGTCAATTTATGTGAACAATGCGTGCAAAAATATATATATAAAACCATGTGAGTATATCATAAACAGTACATCCATCAAACAGCACAGAGCATTTTGATTTGGACATTTTTAGGCCTGGTTCACACCTATGCATTTTTTTGTGCTTTTTGCGTTTTGCAGAAACTCGCTACAGACCATTTAACATGGTTTCTCATGGGACATGTTTACATCAATGTGTTTTCAGCTGCTGCATTTTTAGATAGGGCCAGAAACCTTTTTTACCACTGCAGATTGCAACACACATAGATGTGAACCAGGCCTTATGCGCTATTAATTTTTTTTGTAATACAACTTTAAGGTGATTCTGTTGCTAATATAGATTCAAATTAAACATGTTACTTGAATTGAAGACTATAAAGGCTTATCACCTTGCTACCTGAACCCCATTTCATTGCAGTAAGTGAAGTTATCACACTCCAGAAGTGTTGAGTTCCCAGCAGACCTCAGGAGGTGCTTCCTCTACAACTGAGTGCCATTCTGTCTGAGTACTCAACCTAACTGTCAACAGAACCTGCCGAATGTTCCAGAAGGGCAGAGGTCTCACTGAGAAAGACTGGTGGTGAGACCTCTGTCCTTTCTTCAACAGCAGGACAATAAAAGACATTTTATCAGTAAATTACTAAAAAGGAACACAGTTGATGCCCACAGTACGACAGCCTGGCATTTATATTTCAATTAACTGAAGTCAGATCATTGAAGGATGAAGGTTGGTATTACCAGGACTGAGAGATTCTATTTTCAAACTTAACTCACAATGGAGGAGTTCTAATTCTGCTCCATTCCATCCAAAACTAGAAAAAAAAAATTTGGGGTTGACATAAACTTTAATGGTTGCATTTATGAAAAGATTGCATAGCTCTTTGTTAATCGAAACCACACATTAAATTAGTTCTGTGTGAATGGGGCGAAATCAAATGTTTTCAGACTATATTCCCTGCAGATTGAATGATATTCATTAAGAAAAATGTGTTAATATTAAATATCACATTATGGCTACTGGATGGTGCTGGGTGTCATAGCAAATAAGTATGCTCCTCAATGTTATCTAGTGGTCATGATACAGTATTTTCCCAATTCACACTGGGTTTTTTTTTATAACATTTGAGCTGCAGACAGCACTGATTAAGAACATTTGATTTTGCTCCATTTGCACAGAACACATTTACATAGGTTTTTGGTAGTTTTGATAAGATTGATAAGTGGTGGATGGCTTTCAGAGGCTATTTGACAGGCAGTGTAGAGGCGTTATTTCTCCTCCTCAACATCTGATTTAACTCTATAAATGATACAACACCATGTTGTATTCGCATGCATTGCGCAGTTACGGGGAGGTTGCAGCATGGCCTCATAGACCTGCATTAGTCACTTTCAGCAGCAACACCCGCAGAAGGCAAAATGCTGTTTAATTTTTTGCCATGGCCGTGAAACACCTTCATGGGAAAGCTTTGGCTACATCAGTCTTGCAATCTTGCTTTGAAGAACTTAGCTTGCAATGGCATGAGAACTAAGGACTTTGGCACAGCTACAGTGTTTGCTGTACAGCATTTGACGGTTACTGATAGATGTCATCTTTTGCCTAGACATGCTCTATAATCTGTGCTTGAGCACATGTTTTTCCGCCACCCCCCACCGATCACCTGAGCAGACAAGGCCAAAAGGGTCATTTAACCCAGCATGTCAAGTTTGGCAGTTGACACTTGCCTAATGAAGAGAATGGGAGTGAGCTGCAACTGTGAACCAAATGCTTGGCTTGCGGTTGCAGGGTGGTATTCTTATGCAAAATACCGTTAGACATCCAGTTTTAGGGAAGTTTGGTGCACTGGCAGCCCATTGATTTCCATTGGTTGCCTTAACTGAATAAAGTGCAAAACAACACTGCTCAAAAAAAATTTAATGAACACTTTGAAAACATATCAGATCTCAATGGGGAAAAATATCATGCCAGATATCTGTACTGATATGGACTGGGTAATGTGTTAAGAATGTAAGGATGCCCCATCATTTGATGGAAATGAAAATTTTCAACCTACAGAGGACTGAATTCAAAGACCCCCCCTGAAAATCAAAGTGAAAAAATTAGGCAGCCGGCTAGTCCATTTTGCTGAAATTTCATTGCGGCAACTCAAAACGGTTCTCAGTATGACCCCCATGTGCTTGATGCATGCCTGACAACATCGGGGCATGCTCCTAATGAGACAACAGATGGTGTCCCGGGGCATTTCCTCCCAGATCTGGACCAGCGCATCACTGAGCTCCTGCACAGTCTGAGGTGCGACCTGGCAGCATCGGATGGACCAAAACTTGATATCCCAGAGGTGTTCTATTGGATTTTGGTCAGGCGAGCATGGGGGCCATTCAATGGTATCAATTCCTTCATCCTCCAGAAAATGCCTGCATACTCTCGCCACATGAGGCTGGGCATTGTCGTGCACCAGGAGTAACCCAGGACACACTGCACCAGCGTAGGGTCTGACAATGGGTCCAAGGATTTCATCTTGATACCTAAAGGCAGTCAGGGTGCCATTGTCTAGCCTGTAGAGGTCTGTGCGCCTCTCCATGGATATGCCTCCCCAGACCATCACTGACCCACAACCAAAACGGTCATGCTGAACGATGTTACAGGCAGGATAATGTTCTCCTTGGCTTCTCCAGACCCTTTCACATCTGTCACATGTGCTCAGGGTGAACCTGCTCTCATCTGTGAAAAGCACAGGACGCCGGTGGCAGACCTGCCGATTCTGCTGTTCAATGGCAAATGCCTATCGGGCTCTATGGTGCCGGGCAGTGAGCACAGGGCCCACTAGAGGACGTCCGGCCCTCAGACCACCCTCATGAAGTCTGTTTCTGATTGTTTGGTCAGAGACATTCACACCACTGGCCTGCTGGAGGTCATTTTGTAGGGCTCTGGCAGTGCTCATCCTCTTCCTCCTTGCACAAAGGAGCAGGTATCGGTGCTAATGGGTTAAGGACCTTCTACGGCCCTATCCAGTTCTCCCAGAGTAACTGGCTGTCTCCTGGAATCTCCTCCATGCTCTTGAGACTGTGCTGGGAGATACAGCAAACCTTCTGGCTATGCCACGTATTGATGTGCCATCCTGGAGGAGTTGGCCTGCCTGTGCAACCTCTGTAGGGTCCACATATCACCTCATGCTACCAGTAGCCAAATGCAAAAACTAGTGAAAAACAGTCAGAAAAGTAGAGAAAAAAATGTCAGTGGCCTCCACCTGTGAAACCATTCCTGTGTTGGGGGTTGTATCATTGTTGCCCATCTAGCACACCTGTTGTTAATTTCATTAACACTAAAGCAGATGAACTGATTAACAACCCCCTCTGCTACTTAAATGACCAGATCAATATCCCAGGAGTTTAATTGACTTGATGCTGTATTCTGATTAAAATGTGTTCCTTTAATTTTTTTGAGCAGTGTATAATTTTGTCCCTAAAATCACCCTTTATGACATGATTTTTGAAAGACGCACATAAAATAACCTGGAAATTGTGCGGAAATGGATAGCAACAATCAGACTTACTTCTGGCTCTCAGGGGTAACGTTTCACTCATTCTCATTTTGGTACATGAGTACAATGGCAGAAATTGGAGCTTATGGAACCTCGTGTACAGATGATGATGTTGCCATAGCAACCATTCAAACGCTGGGTGACAAGCTTCACAAGATTTGCCGTTCAGTAAATCGCGTAACAATCATGGAAAAAAACTACAGCACGTAAAAATAATGACACCTGAACCCGTGTTTTGTGATTGTAGTGCATTTTGAGGTTGCGGGCAGAATTGCAGCGATTCTGTCGCCATTTTAAAACGCTCAGATGTGAACGGGGCCTAAAGGCTAGTACACACTACTATTTTTTTTCAGCTGGCTGAAGTAAAAAAAACCTGACAGCTCAGGAGGGGCTGCTGTACTTACTATCCGATGGGGGGGGGGGGGACGCCAGAACACTCTGATCAGCGCTCTCAGCCATTGACTAAGAACTAATCAGCAGACTTTTTTCTCGGTCATGCGCCTTCAACAGAAGCCAGCCGCTCATAGGCCAAATGTCGCTGGTCTCTATTGAACCGGCTGATTCCGCCTACCATTCAGTCCGTGTGTGCTAGGCTTAATGGAGCGGACACTGGAGCTTGATTTGGCTGCTCATTAGGCGCTAGTACTGAGCACCCAAGTGCTTCCATGTGAGGGTAACCTGAAGGAATAAAGTTTTTTTTTCTCATTGGGGCTGATGCATTACTTACTCGCTCAGCAGATGCGCTTCTGCTGAGTATTAAAAGAGCCTGACATTCCCCTTTCTTTACAAGTACCCAATCTGTGATCGTCACACTGCAAACTCTCTCCCCTCCCTACTAGTCCCCGGGTGTGGTGATGAAGACAGGCTGGGAGGTGAGTAGGAGATAAACAGTGCAAAGTTAAACACATTAAAAGTTCAAGTCGCTATAAAGCCCTTTCTTTTTTTAAATTCCTAAAAGGACCTCAGATGTAATAACGGTTTTGGTTAAAATTATTTTTTTTTTGCAGGACAAGTAGATTGTCATGAGGGACAAGTGGATTGTGGCTCCGATTTATTCCCTTGGAAAAGCAGCTTTTTAAAAAATTTCCATACCTGTGAGAGTTGCTTTGTGGGTTTTTGGCACACCTTTAAAAAATAATTTTAGGCCTGAAGATTAGGTAAACCACCTCCAAAAATGTATATATTTTCTGAAAGCAGAGACCATGGAGAATAAAATGGCGTTAGTTCCAATTTTTATGTCACACAATATTAGCACAATGGTTTTTCAAGCGCAGAATTTCAGTACAAAACACACTAAAGTTAATTTTAGGATACACAAATGCAATTTATTACCCAACTTTTTGGGAAATATAAAAGCTGTAGCTTCACTGAGTAAAAAGATACCCAATATATCAAGCCCTAAAATTGCGTGTGCCCATGGAACTGCAACAAACTTCTAAACTTTTCATATCTGTAACTTAGCAGTAAAGCCTCTACAGGTCATCAGTTTAGAGTTAGCCGTGGACTTTCTGAAATCAGTCTGCAATACATGGTTATCTGTAACATGTTTAGCACAAGCAACATCTTCATATGTTGGAGCCCCAACATGTACACTTACATGCACATGGGAGGGCAGGCTCACTTTTTTTTTGTTTTTTGGGGAGTAGTGAAAAAAAAAAAACACACACACACACACACACACAGAAAAATCTTCTCCCTGCAAGTTAGGAGCATAATGTGCTAGTATGCATTGCATACTAGCACATTATGGAAAACGTACATGAAAACTAAGCCCTCCAGGGAGTCACGGCAGCAGCATGGCTGTCTCAATACGCAGCACGCCGTCCATTGAGAGCACAGTGTAAATGCGCCAGTGACATCACAGGTGCTACTAAAGTAAAATATCTCCTAAACTGCATGTTCAGGAGATATTTACTGTACCTGCAGGTAAGCTTCCTTATAGGCTTACCTGTAGGGATAAACCATAAAAAGACCCTTTCTACCACTTTAAGGGCACCTTTACACCATGGTGCAGAGACGGCAGTTTTTCTGCGCGCGTTCTGCAAGGACACAACAACATCAATTGTTCTCTATGTGCCTGTTCACACCACTAGTATCACGTGCAGATTTTTTTTGTGCAGGTATCTGCAACGTGTATAAAACTTATTGATGCCCGCACACAAACTGAAGTAAACTGATGTCTCTGCAAGTGAAATCTAAGCGTAAGTTTCCATCAGTTTTTCTGCAGGTATGGTGTGAACAACGCCTTAATATTTATTGTAACGTTAATTGTTTACACTTTTTTCTCTAAAACTTTATTGATATCATAAAAGGGACCAAAAGCAACCTATACGATATCATATGTTGCAACAGGTTCTATTTAATGATATATCAGGGATGTTTTACACCCCTGATATCTCCCCTGCCCTCCACAGAAGCTAATTAAATGCAGATTGTGCTCCATTAGCTTCTTACCCAGCCACAGTGGCCAGGGAAAGTGATAGCAGAATCCGGAAGTGCTATTATACATTTGGTGTAAAGCCATACATTGGTGTCAGAAAAATGGTTAAAGTGTATTCCAAATGTGCAGTCAAACTTTAGAACACCCCACTATGTTTGTTATGTGTTCATTCGTGCATTTTTAAATATTTCTTATAGTTTAGATGTTTCTTAGGAGAAGGTGTCATGGCTGACTGCAAACATTTCTGAACAAGTTGGTGTGATCTGTCCCCATAGAGAGGCTGCGGATAGGGTGAACATACAATGGAGAAGGAAAGCTTTTAAATCTATAAAGTGTTATTAACCACTTGACCTCCAGAGGATTTACCCCCCTTAATGACCAGGCCTCTTTTTGCTACTCGGCACTGCACTAATTCAACTGATAATTGCGTGGTCATGCAATGCTGCACCCAAACAAAATTTACGTCTTTTTTTCACACAAATGGTATTTGATCACCTGTGCGCTTTTTATTTTTCACGCTATAAACAAAAAAAGGCCAAAAATTTTGAAGAAAAACTATATATTTTACTTTCAGCTATAAAAAATATATAGTAAACTCAAAGTTAGTTATAAATTTAGGCCAAAATGTATTCTGCTCCATGTTTTTGGTAAAAAAAATCCCAATAAGTGTATATTGATTGCTTTGTGTGAAAGTTATAGCATCCACAAACTATGGTATAGATACTGCAATTTACCCCATTTTTTTGCTATACAGCGCTGCGCTAGTTTAACGGACAATTGCGCGGTCATGCAATACGGTACATAAATGAAATTTACATCCTTTTCTTTTCCCACAAATTGAGCTTTCTTTCGGTGGTATTTGATCGCCTGTGCGGTTTTTATTTTTTGCGCTATAAACAAAAAAGGCTGACAATTTTGAGTAAAAAAAACAATATTTTGGACTTTTTGCTATAAAACATGTCCAGTAAAAAAAAATTTAAAAATCAAATTTAGTCATAGATTTCTGCCAAAATGCATTCTGCGACATGTCTTTGCTAAAAGAAAAAACCCAATACGTGTAAATTAATTGGTTTACGTGAAAGTTATAGCGTTTACAAATGGCGGGAAAGATACTGGGATTTTTAGGGTTTTTTTATACTAATAATGACGGCAATCAGTGACTTATGGCGGGACTGCGGCGGACATTCTGACATTGGGGGGTACTGACTTGGGGTCACTGACATCCCCAGTGACACCAATACAGTGATCAGTGCAAAAAAAAAACCACTGACACTGTACTAATGGCACTAGGGAGGAAGGGGTTAAGTTTATTATTCAGGGAAAGGGTTAACTGTGTGAGGGGAGAGTTTTACTAGGGGGCGGGGTGTGTACTGCAGGGAACACCGCTGATCGGGAGAGAGAAACTCTTCTGTCCCGATCAGCGTGTCCTGGAGCTGTCAGGGAACTGACAGAAAGCACAGCTACTGCAGCTGTGCTCTCTGTCAGCGATTGCCGCCGATCGCCGGGACATAGCCGGTAACGACCGGCTGTGACCCGGCGACAGACATCCGCGGCTGTGATAGGCGGGACAGGTAGGGCGGTGGCATGCCTCGCGCACCCCCCTACATGTTTTCAAAACACACGTTTTAAAACGTGGTTTTGCCCAGCCGTGCCGCCCTGCTGCCGTATTTATACAATGGCTGGGCGGCATGTGGTTAAAGGTTCGGCTGTAACCACTTCCCGCCCGCAATGTACTGCAGCAGAGCAGGACCTAGTACCCATACATTGCTCTGGCTGTACTAACACAAGGGGGCGTGCAGCGCGCCCCCCCCCCCCCCCACCCCGGACACAGTGGAATGAATAGCGGGACCCAGTGATCATGTGATCGATAAGCGATCACATGATCACTATGTAAGCAAAGCTGTTATGAATCAATGTCATTCATAACAGCTCTGCTTCTCTTCCTAGTGAGCTGTGATTGGCCCACAGCTGTCACATGATACATGGGGCCAATCACAGCACCCTGTACCATGTGACCAGCTCCAGCCAACCATAGATCACTATCCTGAGCTGTCAAAACTTAACTCATTCATGACAGTTCATGAATGAGTTAAGTTTTGACAGCAAGCTTTGCATTGCAGGAGAAATGATCTTTATTTCTCCTGCAAAGCAAATGTAAAACAAAAAATCCCTGATCCCCCCCCCCCCCACACACACACACACACACACACAGTAGTACAATGTTACTATGGTAATATTGTACTAATCTGATAAAAAGTATTTGAAATAATAATAATAAAAATTTGAAAAAAAATACCATATTGAGAAGTTTTTTTTTAACTACTTGCCAACCACTTACCTGCGTTTTGTGGACGAGCAGCAGCTCTTGGCAAAGTGCCATAATCATGTGTCGCTTCCTATTTTGGGATGTGAATGCTCTTTGAAAGCCTGGAGGTGGTCATTGGAATTTGGGGGCTTGTATGTAGCTAGGCTGCCAAAAGTCTCTCACGTGTGGTAACCCCGTACTTGGGAGAAGTGGAAGAATGTGTTTTGGGGTTTTATTCCACATATACCTATGGCATGCATGAGCAATATATCATTAAAATTACAACTTTGTGTAAAAACAAAACAAAAAAAAATTTCTTATTCAAAAACATTTGTGGCAAAAAATAAAATGTTCCGTGGACTCAACATGTCTCTCTGCAAAATCCTTGGGGTGTCTCTTTTCCAAAAAGGGGTCTATTGGGGGGGTGTACTACCCTAGCATTTTAGCACGTCAAGAAACGTGATAGGCAGTCAGAAAGAAAGAGCTACGTAAATTCCAAAATATATACCATAGTTTGTAGACGCTATAACTTTCACACAAACCAGTTATTATACACGTATTGAGATTTTTTTTACCAAAGACATGTAGCAGAATACAGTTTAGCCTAAATGTATGACTAACTTTGAGTTTATTGGATATATTTTATAACCAACAGGAAAAAATATTGTTTTTTTTCCAAATTTTCAGTCTTTTTTTGTTTATAGTGCAAAAAATAAAAACCGCAGAGGTGATTAAATACCACGAAAAGAAAGCTCTATTTGTGTGAAAAAAACGGATATAAATTTTATTTGGGTACAGCATTGCACAACCGCACCATTACCAGTTGAATTAGCGCAGTGCCAAACAGCAAAAAATGGCCTGGTCAGGAAGGGGGGGCGGGGGGGTAAATCCTCAGGAGGGCAAGTGGTTAAAAAAAAAACAAAACAAACATGTCATACTTTCCTGCTCTGTGTAAATGTTTTACACAACGTAGCTCCAATCCTCTTCTTTTTGCATGCCACGCTGGCACTCATGGCTCCCCCCCTTGACCAGTGCCCCCAATAGCAAGCCGCTTGCTATGGGGGCACTGGTGCCTGTTCGCTCTTGAGCCTGGCTTTATGTGTCCATAAGACACATAGAGCCGGCGGCACAGCCCCGCCCCCCACTCTCTCCTCACCAGGTCACTGGCTGCGATTGCCAACAGTGGGAGACAATGATTCCTGCTGCTGTCTCAGCCAATAAGGAGAAAGAGTCCTGGCACAGCCAAGGTCTTGTGCACATGCTAGATGGAGAGGTAGCTCAGATGAGTATTGGGTAGGGCTGTGGGGGAAGCAGCACACAAAAGGTTTTTTACCTTCATGCAACCTTTTGTTAGAACAGACAGTATTCAAATCTAGTTTACAATTGATAATGAGATCTGCCAAGACAGAACAGACAGGATTATTTGTGACAAACACAGCTCCCCAGCCCCCTCATAAACAAAGAGAACTCTCATAAACAAAGAGAACTAAGTAGGATTTTTGAGGGTGGGATGAGAGACGAAAAGTGCCTTGCCCCTCCCATTTCTTGGAATCCTGTTTGACTATGGGGATCCAACAGCACATATTTTGCCTTATGAAACACTGCTGGTTCTTACAGTGCATACTATTCACCCTTACATTTACTTTAAAGTATCGTTCCAGTTTTGCAGTCAAATTTAGGAAACCCTCAATATCTACTTGTTATGTGTTTTCATTCACACATCATGCCTAAAAAAAAAAATTTTAAAATAGAAACTAATTCTTACCTTTTTTTTAGTTGTTTCTTTGGAACAAGTTATATCCAGGGCTCTGTAGGTAATAAGATCTGCCAGCACACTACGTACAGCCAGGGTTATGGTACACACAGAGGTTTCTCCTCCCACAGCTATTATGCAGCTGGGAATAGATGTGAATAGTATGTGATCACTTATAAAAAATGTGAAAAAAAGGTATTGATAATTTCTTTTTATATCTATACACAAATGTTTTGCCTTGCACTTCTGTTTTACACTGAATGGGCTGTTTTACAAGGTGAGGGTTTACAATCACTTTAAGCTGAAAGGACAGCCACGCAGGGTTGTACACATGCCATGGCAAAAATTATATATAAATAATTAATTTAGAAGGCAGGACCATCACCAAACCCGACCCAACTGAGTGAATGGGACAGAGCAACAACAACCCTGTAACTGCGTGCAACACACAGGGTTTCAGTGCAATGGTGGGGCTTTATGGGATTAAAACAGGCGGTGAAGAGGTGACATATTGCCTTCTCACCGCCTGTCAAATGGGGCGGCAAGGTCTGCTGCAAGTGTAAACCTAGCCTTATTCAAGCGTAACATTGACTGCAAAGCAACAGAGGGAGAAAAAAATAGCTCTTTCACTAAACTGTTTTTACCTCATAAAATATTTTTTCCATAAGAAGAAAGAAATACAGACAGCTAATAGGCTATAGGATCTTTTGTTTTTACTGGGCAATATGTTTTATTCAATTGTACAATCAAAGTGCTCAGGCTACATTTAGTGACAGACTGTAATATTATCATATAACATCAGTATCTGCCTTCTCAATCTTCTCTCCCCCTCCTTTCCCTCTGCTGCAGATCTCTGCTTCAATGAGGGTTGGCTCGGGACCAGCGGGAATAGGAAATTTTGAGGTTCCCACAGGCACAACACTGTGTGTCCTCAACTGTCATGCCAGGGATGGCAGCTACAGGGATGTTGGCAGGGATAGCAGCTTTAAGGAATCCAGGTAGGCGGAAACAATGATGCTTAAATTAGCGCAAAGATGTAAACAAAGAGAACAGCACCATCACAAGAGAAAATGTATGGATAGGATATGCACAGCCTGGTGTAGTCAAAGGATTTTAACTGAGACGGTGTATTAGAGAGGCTGATTGAAAGAAGATGACTCCATTCCTCCATCCGTACATTTAATGTTGATAGGGGAATCCTCCAACTGTGCTATTGTTTTCTGACACCAGGGAAACTTCCCTGTAGGCAGAATACACTAAACAGCACTGCCAATGGCAGCGCTGATCAGGAGAATATTTCCCAACAGGCTGGTTGTACACAAGATCGCTAATTGGTCATCCCACAGAATATACCCTGGAATTCATAGAGAGTTATAGACACACTGTAGAATTCTGTCAGACCTCCACACCATAACTTTCAGAAACAGGCCATTGTACCTGTAACACAGATAGGTGCATGGCCAATGAGGTTTTTAGTGAGACTAGTTCCCCATCAGGTCCACAACCCTTGTGATTGACAACAGGCAGCAGTGGGTTCTACAGCTGGAATAAAATCTACCCACTGCTGTCTGCTGTCAATTACAAGGGTGTTGGACTTGATGGAGAACTAGTCTCTCAACAGCCATATAAAGTTCCACCCACTCAACATGGGCAGTGGCCACTGAGTTGAGTTGATGAATGGTGGGGGACTGATGGAGATGCAGAGGACTAGTTCCTCAGCAAGTCTGATTCCTGTGTGATGCCTGTCATTAACCAACTACGGGCAACACCATAACTGGGTAATGGAGTCAGCCAGCATCCTTTGCCCTCTTTTCTATATTCAGCTGTCAGATAAGGAATCTCCTGGCAAGCAGCTGAATGGAGTGAGGGATGCACCATTGGTTGCTAGGATGCCACCCGCCACTGGGGTCTTAGAAACCCACAGGCCCTGAGCAGGTAGCTGCCACATTCATGAAAGCTTCCTGGAAAAAAAGCCCTGCCCTTTACCACAGCTGCCCTACTCTGAGCACAGGTATCTCTCTGTACACCAACTCAGTTGGTCTTACATACCACCACTTTCCTTATCTAGGACTCGGTCAGTGATACGTCTTGAATTTGTCTCAGCCATAGCCAAAATTCTTTAAGTGACTCAAGTAAGAAATACCTGTATCTGATGCAAGCTGCTCAAGTGACGGAATCTGCATAAAAACTGTTGCAAAGCTTTCTTGATTTAAGCACAGGTTTTAAAGACACGATATCACTAGAATGGTGTTGCTAATGCGTTATTGAATTCCTCCCATAAATCGAAACATTTTTAAGCCCTGGTTCACACTGATGCGGTGCGGAATTCGCAGAGTTTTCAGTGTGAATTTGGCACCGCATCAGAATTGCACCCCGTTCATGCAAACCGCTGCGGGTGTGTATGTTAAGTTAAAAACACCCTGAAAGCAGTCCACAAAATGCGGTGCGATGTGCAGAATCAGATCGCATAGGTGTGAATACCCATGCGATCTGATTCTAGTGCAGACCCAAAAAAGGATCCTGAACGTTTTTGGTGCGGGTGCGGTGCGATTAGAGCCATACAAAATGTATGACTCCAATCGCACCGCATACAAATCGCATGTGATTTGCACAGGAATGTGGTGCCGTTCCTGTGCGAATCACATGCAATATACCGCACCGCATGTATGTGAACCCAGATTAACCAAACTAAACATTGTAAAACCAAATGATGTCCTCCAAGTGTCAGAGCCTAGACTGAATGGGATGAAACATTTCTTCCAGCTTGCTATTGCTTACTAAGTGAATACTCATCAGCCCTGCACATTACAGGCACAAAATATATGCAGAAAGCTCCCTAGAAACCAGCAGGCAGGGAGATGGTCACAATTTTGGGGACTACCCAGTACGACAACATTTGCTTCCAAAGGCACTCACTATGAGAACACAAAAAGCTCAATTATCACAAGTGATGCTTGCAGGTTTTACTGTCTATAGGGAGTTTCCTTGATAAGCAAAGAATAGGACATTGGCTGCAAAAATAAATTCCCAGGATTTGATCATTTCTACACCTATTGTTAGTGTAAAATGTAGTTAGCATTAATTAAATTCAGACTCCGAATGTTGTCTGTGTGTGCTAACTCTTCCTGTGCAGACTGTCCTTGGAATTCCTAATCTGTATTTTGCAAACAGTGACTTCCTGAAGCAGAGTTAAGTGTACTACCTTCCACATTTTCACCTCACTTTTGGGACATAGAAAGGAGGATGGGTCTGATCTTGACTTCAAATTTACAGATACCATCTTAACAACGGTGCGCCCCGAGGTGCTGTGCAAGGTAAATTTATCTACAGAAGTTAAGCAAAAAAATGGAAACACGGCATGATTTGCAGATGTGAAAGTGACAACATGTTTCGCATTGAAAGCAGAAGTGATGTAACCTTCTATTGCTTCCACTGTGTGATGAGACACCTAGCTAACAGGTGGGAAGCCTCACTTTTGTCATTCACTGCGTGTGCTGCTAGTAATACAGAGTCATATCAGAGCTTACTGAGCTTCAAAGAGGGGAGATTGTTGGTGCCCCCTTAGCTGGTGCCTCTGTGACTGAAGTTGCCAATTTATTTGCCGTGTCATGAGGAACAGTATCAGAGGTTATAACAGCGTATACAGTTTCCAGGAAAACACTGTCTGATAAGCGCAGTCGGCATGGTCAACTGACCGAAAAAGAGAAAAGGACATTGAGCAGGATTGTGACCCGGAATAAGAAAAGAACTGCTGCAAAAGTGACTGCAGAGCCCAGTCTTCCCGGGCACAAACAATTTGCCCTCCTTGAAGCTCAGTAAGCTTTGACATGACTCCATGTTACTAGCAGCACACGCAGTGAATGACAAAAGTAAGGCTTCCCACCTTTTAGCTAGGTGTCTCATCACACAGCTGAAGCAAAAGAATGTTACATCACTTCTGATTTCAATGCAAAAGTGTCATCACTTTCCAGGGTTGTCGGCTAGAGGGAAGGGAGGAGACGGACACATCTGCTCCCCTCCCCTTCTTGTCCTGACCCGGAAGTGACGTTATGATGTCACTTCCGGGTCCCTGTTCAAATATTTCCCGGTCATCTAGGCCGGGAAAGAATGTAATGCAGTACGATGTGCACTGCATTACATTCAGGGAAAGCATCCAGGCTGTTTTAGACCCTGGATGTCTCAATAAGAGAACCTGTCACCAAAAATCATCATATAGGGGATTTTTTTCCCCTAAGTTAAATAAAAAAAAAAATAAGTTTTTCTGTAAAACATCAAAGTTACACCCAAGGACATAACCCCTCCCCCACATACACGCACATAGAAACGCAAAAGCACACACTGGGTCGCTTACGCACGAAAACATCAATTGTGATAACATGTTACATATCAACGTGCACGCTAGGATGAGAGCAATAATTCTAGCATGAGACCTCCTTCATAATGCTAAGCTGATGACCTATAAGGCTAGGTTCACATCTGTGTGGGTGGTGCCGCTGCGGATCCGCACGAAAATCCGTGCAGCCGCACCCCCCGCACAGAGGACTGCAGACCCACAGGCGGGTGCCATTAGTTCTAATGGCACGCCACCCGCACTGGAAAATGCAACTGTACTGGGAACCGAGGTTCCCGTGCAGGCTGTGTTTTCCAAAGAAGTGCAGGGACTTCTTGTCTGCATGTCACGGGGCAGGGGAGTCCATTCAAATGAATGAGCTCTCGTGCCCGTGCAAATCGCAACCCGCAAAGCCGCATATATGTGAACCAGGGGTAAGGGGCTTTAAAAGTGTCACCTATAGAAAATACGGGGTACTGAAGTTTGTCACCATTTCACAGGTGCACGCAAATTTAAGGTTTGACATGTTGGGTATCTATTTACTAGGTGCAACCTCATCTTTTATATTTTACAAACAAATAGGGTAATTTATTGCTTTTTTGCACCCTAAAATTATTTACAGAAATTATGCAGTAATATCATGCGACATAAAAAATTGTAACTATCAGTATTTTATTCTCTAGAGTCTCTGTTTTCAGAAAATATACAATGTTTGGGGGTTTTGTGTAATCTTCAGGCCTAAATCGGCTTTGGCAGCAAAAGGGATAAAGGATAAGTCGGACACTCCCCTTTCCTGACAAGCACCCAAATCGGTGCTCATTACTCTGCAAGGTCTCTCCCCTCCCTGCTAGTCCCCGGGTGTGGTACTGGAGACAGGCAGGGAGGGGAGAAGGAGATATACAGAGCGATGTTAAAATTTTTAGATGTTTAAGTCCCATAAAGTCCCTTTTGATTTTAAAAGCCCCAGACATTCCTAAAAGCACCTCTGATTTAAATACGGTTTTGGTTCACATTTATTTTTGTTTTATCTGGACAAGTAAATTGTGATGAGGGACAAGCAGATTGGGACACCGATTTAGTCCCTGGACAGGTAGTTTTTTCAAAAATGTCCACACCCCGCTTTCACGCCTGCAAATCATGTCATTTTTCCATTTTTTTTGTCTAACCCCTGTATATACAGGTGTCTATTGAGTATTGCAGGTGGTTGTACAGCTTTAACTTGCACAATGGCTCAGTTTAAGGTCCATTAGCGTTAGATTTCTGTTCTTGTGAGGTGGACCTTAAAGGAAGCCTGTATTCCATTTACTGTCAGCAAAGATAGTAAAGTTATATACTAGACACAAATGGCGTCTACACCTACATTGGCAAAACAATTCACATCCGCTTTCTTTTCCTTGTAAAAAAAGCATATGCATAGTCCCCCGTCCATATTAAATGAATTGAGTGCACAAGAGCATCTTCTTTTTCTGAGGTGTATGGTACGCAATTTTCACTTTTTTCTTCTGTTTATTTTTTTTTTCCCATTTTATGGGCCGGGGGATCCTTTACATCACCAATGCATTGTAGATCCATGTAAAGGTATGATAGCATACACAGCTGAAGGAACATACAGTTTTTAGAGATTTATGCACACCCACAAAAGGTTGGGATATGCACACTTACTTATATAATCACTATCATTTGACTACAATGAATTGCCAGATTAGGGTTATCCAACTAAAGCTTTATCATAAACATTTTCCTGCCTCTAACACTGACAATGCCACAGTCTAATGTACTCTGTTGCAAAAAGAGAGAAAAAAAAAAGTAAATTTTTCCGAAGCCTTTGACCAGAAAGGTGTTATACAACCTATTATGAAGAGGTTAATATTTCTCTGGTTACATCCAGGAAGAAGGGTGAATGATTAGAACCGGGCAGAACAAATCCCTGAAGGCAGCTAGAGATTGGGCCTTAAAAATAACCAGCACAGAACATTTTTCAGCGGTTTGTATAGTTAATTATGGAAGTACATCTTCGATGACTCCTGCTAACTTCTAGAGTAGACTGAATGGCTCCGGATACAAACATTTGTTCACTAATTGCACAATATATAGTAATGTATAGAGACATGAGCTGGGGGAAAACAGGCGAGTTGCCACTAATCAAGAGCTACCTTTCATTCCATACAAGTATTAAGGGTCATTTCACACCGGCGTGCTCAGCTTCATTCAGCAGAGTATCAGTGAACAGATCCCCTGCTGAGTTGGAGCAGAACAAGGTAGATGTCACTCTTGACATTCATGCCTGTTCATTTTTTTTTTGTCTGCATTTTGACAGCACATGTTAGCACACCCAGGTTGCATTGATGGACAGTCAGATGTAAATAGACATGTGTCCATTTACATCAGGCAATCTCCAATTCATCACATTTAGGTCTGAAAAATATGGAAAAGTATGCAGTCCTTTGCCATTTTTTTTGTCTGGACCTGGATGGACTCAGAGGTAGGTGGATGTAAACAAACGCAAGCCAATCAGTTTACATCCATCTGCGATAGACTTTCATTAAACTTCTGATCAGGTTCACCTGAAAAATTTAAAACTGAGAAATGAATTCTAGTTAGTACAGACAAAAAACCCAAATATGTTGATTTAATAACAATTAGCTATATGCACACTGAGTACAATTAGTATCCTTACAAACAATGTGCTTTTATCTAATTAGTGTAAAGGTGTCCATATACATTACATTAGTGACTTCAATCCATCTATTTCCAGATATTAGGTGACGGTCTAAAGCAGCCTCTCTGAACCCTTTTACTCCAGAGGATCCCTTGAAAAAATGTTCAGCTCTCACAGAATGCCTTAAAAACAGCATCAATTCTTCAATTCTTCTAGGTACACTTGCACACAGTTTTTGTCGGAACTCAACAGGTAGGTTGTTCTAAACATCTTGGAGAACTAACAATGGATCTTCTGTGGATGTAGGCTGCCTCAAATCCTTCTGTCTCTTCATGTATTCCCAGACAGACTCCATGATGTTGAGATCAGAGCTCTGTGGGGGCCAAACCATCACTTCCAGGACTCCTTCTTCTTCTTTACACTAAAGATAGTTAATACTTAATAACATACTTAAGGACATTGGCTGCATGTTTTGGATTGTAGTCCTGCTGCAGAATAAATTTGGGTCCAATCACATGCCTCCCTGATGGTATGGCATGATGGATAAGTATCTGCCTGTATTTCTCAGCACCGAGGACACCATCACAACAAACAGCAAGCAAACTGTCTGCTGCTACAGCCAAATATTTCACATTTTGACTCATCAGTTCAGAACACCTGCTGCTATTTTTTTCACCCCAGTTCCTAGGTTTTCCTGCATAGTTGAGTCATTTAGCCTTGCATAAAACATAGGAACTGGGGTGCAGAAAAATGGCGACAGGTGCTCTGGATTGAATTGACTGTAGCAGGCCCAGGTAGCAGGCCCAGGGGGAGGGAAGAACTTCCAATTGTCTAGGCAATAGCAGTGGATGTGGAAGCAGGTACCTGTCAAAATCCGGTACCCGCTCCCCAAAAGTGCCAATTCCTCACAGGCAGCGGGGGACCAGTACATAAAGTGGAACTTCCCCTTTTGGGTGGAGCTTCAGTTTAAGAACTATCTTCAGTGTAAAGAAGGACAAGGAGTCCTGCAAGTGATGGTTTGGCCCCCAGAGAGCCCTGATCTCAACATCATCGAGTCTGTCTGGGATTACATGAAGAGACAGAAGGATTTAAGGCAGCCTATATTCACAGAAGATGTGTTTACTTCTCCAACCTACCTGCTGAGTTCCTTCAAAAACCGTGTGAAAGTGTACCTAGAAGAATCAATGCTGTTTAGAAGGCAAAGGGTGGTCACACCAAATATTGATTTGATTTGGATTTCTCTTCTGTTCATTTACTTTCTATGTTTTAAAGTGATTCTAAAGGTTTATGTTTTTTTTAATAAAAAATAACAAACATGTCTATACTTACCTGCTGTGTGTAATGGTTTTGTCTGGATTCTCCTCTTCTCAGGTCCCCCGCAGACTCTCCTGTCCCCTCAGCAAGCAGCTTGCTATGGAGGCACCTGCTGCTCCCTGTGTCCATTCACACACGGAGCTGCGGATCGGCCCCATCCCCCCTCTCTTCTTATTGGCTCAATGGCTGTGATTGACAGCAGTGGGAACCAATGGCTCCTCCTCAGCCAATGAGAAGAGTGAGTCCCGGGATAGCCAAGACTCCAGTGCACAGCGCTGAATCGAGAGGGGGTTTAGGTGAGTACTGGGGGGATGCTGCACACAAAAAAACATATAATGCATGAAGGTAAAAAACCTTGGGCCTTCAGAACCACTTTAATTGATAAATATAAACTATTGACCCTTCTGTTTTTGAAAGCATTCTTAACTTACAGCATTTTTCCACACCTGCCTAAAACTTTTGCAAAGTACTGTAAGTGAGCTATTTTGGGACAGAATCACACATTGACCCCACAGACTTTTCAGGGAGCCCCTGAAAAAATTTCTTAAAAATCGCATGTTTTTTACATGCCCCCATTTAAAGATTCATGTGGCCAAAAATGCACAATTTTGCTTCTTTATTACAAGTTGCATAGAAACAGCATGCATAAAAATGCCTCTAAATCACCCGGCTACGCTCATGTTCAAATTGGGCTCGCTGATGCAGCTGCCTGCATGTCATCTAATGACTATTGGGAATGGACATGTACCGCATTGCCAATATACGGGGAGAAATAAGCTGTGCATCCCACAGTGCCTGCAACAACCTTACTTCTGATTGGTACAAGAGATGTTAGCAGCACACAAGGGGGTGAGCACCTTGTTGCCTTTTCTCCACAAAAAAAGAACAAGTTACAATCATCTGCTAAAACCCCGTACACACAGGTCGAATATCGGGCGGTATCGGTCGGTTCAATAGAAACCAGCTGGCATTTGGCCCATGTGTATGGCAGCCAGCTGAACGGCCAGATTCTGTTGAAGGAGCATTGCTGAAAAAGGTCTGCTGATCAGCATCCAATCAGAACTGGCAGCCAATGGCTGAGAGTGCTGATCGGTGTGTTCTGGTGAGGGGGGGGGCATCCCCCCTCCCCCGTCAGAACACAATAGCTCAGCAGGGAGATCTCTGTACTAACATCAGATTGTTAGTACAGGATCTCCTCCCAAGCTCTTTTTTTTTTTGTTCAGCCCACATGGTTTAACGAAAAAAAAAACAAAACTGATAGTGTGTACTAGGCTTTAGAGACTTTTAATCACACTACAAAGTGTCATCAAGTGACAATGGTCAGTTCTGAATCAGTTCTAAAGAAGTGTTTAGCACCAAAGCTCTATGCCTCTTATAATGGCAAGCTTAGCTCAGATTGGTTGCACCAGTGTTTTTTAATTGGCTATGTATGACCAACCTTTGATAATAAAAATTTGCAAAAAATTAGTAAAAAAAAATAAAAAATAATAGTATTGCAGCTGAGTGGTTCTTTATGTGGTGTCTGCATTCATTTTTTTAATGCATTTTTCCCCTTTATTTTAACCTGGTAATCCTGCCCCATCATTAGTGTCAGTGGGAGGAATGGTGCCCCATTATTGGTGTCTGTGGGAGGAATGGTGCCCCATCATTGGTGTCTGTGGGAGGAACGGTGCCTCATCATTGGTGTCTGTGGGAGGAATTATACCCCATCATTGGTGTCTGTTGGAGGAACGGTGCCCCATCATTAGTGTCAGTGGGAGGAACGGTGCCCCATCATTAGTGTCTGTGGGAGGAATGGTGCCCCATCATTGGTGTCAGTGGGAGGAATTATACCCCATCATTGGTGTCAGTGGGAGGAACGGTGCCCCATCATTAGTGTCAGTGGGAGGAATGGTGCCCCATCATTAGTGTCAGTGGGAGGAACGGTGCCCCATCTTTGGTGTCTGTGGGAGGAATGGTGCCCCATCATTGGTGTCTGTGGGAGGAATTATACCCCATCATTGGTGTCTGTGGGAGGAACGGTGCCCCATCATTAGTGTCTGTGGGAGGAATGGTGCCCAATCATTGGTGTCTGTGGGAGGAATTGTGCCCCATCATTGGTGTCAGTGGGAGGAATGGTGCCCCATCATTGGTGTCAGTGGGAGGAACGGTGCCATATCATTGGTGTTTGTGGGAGGAACGGTGCCCCAGCATTGGTGTCTGTGGAAGGAATAGTGCTTCATCATTGGTGTCTGTGGAAGGAATGGTGCCCCATCATTGGTGTCTGTGGGAGGAACGGTGCCCCATCATTGGTGTCTGTGGGAGGAATGGTGCCCCATCATTGGTGTCTGTGGAAGGAATGGTGCCCCATCATTGGTGTCTGTGGAAGGATTGGTGCCCTATCATTAGTGTCTGTGGGAGGAACGGTGCCCCAGCATTGGTGTCTGTGGGGGGGAATGGTGCCTCAAGAGCCAGATAAAAGGCAAGCAAAGGGCCACATCTGGCCCCTGGGTCGCAGTTTGGATACCACTGCCCTAGAACAATGATTGTGTTAGGACTACATAACACCTCCCTCCCTTCTTCTAATCCAGTTTGCAGGGAACAATACTAACTGATAACAGTGCAGGGGCAGAGAGTGCGGAGTTATCAGTTCACACGATGTCTGGCTGGATGAACAGCAATATTTTTTACAGATCTAGCTCAGTGGGGAGGATTCTCTCACCCACATTGAGTGTGTGGATGGGGAAATTGAGTCAGTTTTTTTCACTCACCCCGACTCCTGTATGGGCTGCTTTGGACCCACACAAACAATGAACCCCTGCAGTGTGGGTGCAGCCCCTACACCAGGGATCACTTGAAGGTTTTCCACAGCTGGGTTTTAAACATTGATCAAAATCCAATAACAACTGAATAGGTTGTTGTCTACAGATCAATAATTCCTACTGGGAGAGATTGATCGAAGCATGTATGAGCGCCATAAGGGAGGGCTCAGGCAGAAATAAAAACCTGGCCGGGGGTCTAATCCCTCCCCACCGAATCCAGAACTAAAAACAAACTTGGTGCCCTTCCCTCTACTATAGGTGCACCCCGCTCCTCATCCACTCTAGTGTACCCCGAGATTACTAGCAGATTCCACAGACCTGAAAGTTAGTAGAAGGGATTGTCACTGTGGAAGGGTCGGGAAAGTCTGCTCCATTCTATTCACAGTAAGCAATGCAGGAGGGGGAGGGGGACAGTGACTCAGGGGACCCTCCACAGCACAGCCCACCTGGGGTGAGGGACATGTCCAGTCCTATGTATTCCTATGGCAGGCTCTCCATCTCCTCACTGCCTGCAGGTACCACACAGCTGGAGCCCCACACACACCACTGACACCATCCCTCATCCCTTCTCCTCAGCTACACCAGGAAGGCACACAGCGCCCATTGCACACAGCCCCACACACACCTCTGTGCACAGCTCGGCTCTTACCGCTCTGCGCGCTCCTCTCCCTTTCTTTTCTCAAGTCTCCCAATACTTTTTATGAGAGCACAGGTAGGCGGGGATAGGCGGGAGGGGAGCGGCCAGGGGCGGCGCTGCGGGACTTCACATGGTCAATAGAAAAGTGAAGGGAGGGCGCCCTCTGCTGCTAGATCCTGCCATTACACCATCCTTGGCATTGACAGATTTACCCTCCGGTCACATCAAAGCTGATTTTGAAATCGTGCGACGATTTCAAAGTCGGGGGACCCGCCGATTTGAGGTGCGATTTGCAAGACAGCTGACACAGATGTCTATGCAAATCTCACCAAAAGTAGTGCATGTTCTAAAGCCATTTATAACTCTGCCCCAAATTACATCACCGATCTCCAAATATCACCCAAACCGTACTCTCCGCTCCTTGCACAACCTCCTGCTCTCTAGCTCCCTGGTCTCCTCCTTTCATGCTCGTCTCCATGACTTCTCCAGAGCTGCCCCCATCCTCTGGAACTCTCTACCCCAATTTATCAGACTATCGCCTACTCTGCTCACTTTTAGGTGATCTCTGAAAACCTATCTCTTCAGGGAAGCCTATCCTGCCCTCAGCTAATACTGGAATCTTCTACTCTTGCAAGCGGTCCATCCCCCACAGTTACTAACTTTTGTACCACTAGCCCATCCCTCCTAGATTGTAAGGATCAGGCCCTCCTTTCTCTCTTGTATTGAACTGTATTGTTGCTGTATTGTCTCCCTCCATAATGTAAAGCGCTGAGCAAACATTTGGCGCAATATAAATCCTGTATATTAATAATGATAATAATGTTCTACTTTAGAAATCGGTGCGGCTCCGACCAATTCAGAACCGCACCATTATGACCGCAGCGGACAATAGGGTGCAACTTGGCATACGATTTGCAAGCCGCACCTGATGTGACCGAGGTGAGTGTAACTAACACCCTGGTCACACTGGATGCGAATTGGCATGCGATTTGCATGCCATGCGATTTGAAAATCGCATGCCAAGTCGCACCCTGTTGTCCGCAATTACAGCAATCATGTTGGTGTGGTTCCGACTTGGTCGGAGCCGCACCGATTTCAAAAGTAGTACATGCATTTCCTTTGGTGCGATTTGAATAGACATCTGTATCAGATGTCTTGCAAATCACACCTAAAATCAGTGGGTCCCCCGACTTTGAAATCGTGCGTCTTCACTGTAAGTCGCGCGATTTCAAAATCAGATTTGATGTGAATGGAGCCCAAAGGAAATACTTTTAGTTCTGGATAGAGTGGAGAGGGATTAGAAGCCCTGTCATTTTTTATCATTGTCTGTGGCCCCATTAACCCCCATTCACGACTTACAGTAAAGTCGCACGATTTTCAAAGTGGGGGTACCCACCGATTTCAGGTGTGATTTACAAGACATCTGATACAGATGTCTATGGAAATTGCACCAATAGTAGTGCATGTACTACTTTTGAAATCGGTGCGGCTCCGCCAAGTTGGAACCGCACTGATATGACCGCTCTAATTGCAGACAATAGGGTGTGACTTGGCATGCGATTTGCAAATCGCAGGGCATGCAAATCACATGCCAAATCGCACTGATGTGAAGGGCAAGTTGCTCTCTCTATTTGTCCTTTTTACCATTATCATTAAAAGTGAAAGTAAAAGAAAGCCCGGAATTTTGGGTTGTCCCCCATAAAGTAATAGAGGGAAATCACTGGTTCTGGTGACCTGGGAGTTCCCAATGAATTCCCTTAATTTGCAGGGATTAACTCTCCTTCCTGTTTGGCTATGGGATAGGAAATGAGAAATCTAAAAAATGGGACACAGATGGCAAAAAAAAAAAAAAAAAAACTGACAGGGGTTAGAACCTTCTGCTATTCTATCCAAAATGAAAACAAATGTTTTGCCTATAGTTTTATTTTTAAAGTATATGTAAACCCTCACCTTCAGGGGCGGACTGACCATTCGGGTACTCGGGCGCTGCCCGAGGGCCCAGGGTCAGTAGGGGGCCCCATGAGATGCCCCTAGTACCTTTCATAGGCTTTTTTGGGTGTGGTTTTGAGCGTGGGTGAGGACACAGGGGCCCCATGATCCCCTTCTGCCTGGGGGCCCCATGAGTTGTCAGTCCGCCCCTGCTCACCTTGTATAATAATCCATTGTGATGATTATTATTATTCCTACCTCTGCAGGAACTGTCAGCTTGAACGTTGCAGGCCTTGAGAATGAACTATGAGGGCGTTGATGAAGTCCATTGAAAACTACAAGCCGTTTGCTGCAGTGGCAGATGGGTCTTGTAGTTTTCACATTCACAGATTTTGAAATGTGACAGTGGATGTGAAGAGAGAGGGTGACCACTTACTATCATAGGAAGGGGGGGGGGGCTCTGGTAGCCAGAACCATGTGAATAGGAGCATACTACATGTTACACCCTAATAAAAGACTCTGGATTTAAAAAGAACATTCTCTTCACATATGTATTCTTCAAGTATATGTGAGCCCTTACCTTGTAAAACAACCATTCAGTTTTATATAAAAATACAAAACAAAACGTGTGTGTGTACACAAACTAGAAATACCTTCTTTATAAGTGATCACATGACCTCTATTCTCAGCCGTTTGAACAGGTCGGGGTGGAGACTGCAGGGGGATGTGTCTGCAGGAGGCAGAGAAACAGCAGTACACTTATTTTCCAAGTGAAAAGCTGTGCAGAGGGTGTGTCAGCACAAGTCTAACCATTGGAAGAAATGCAGGCTGTGCATTTCACAACCAGAGAACTGACCACACTGGGATGGATGTGCTTCTTTGCCTAGCATGATCAGTTTTAAATAAGAACACAGGGGGACTTGCACAACAGGTATTTCACACAAATGAAGCAATGCAAAGACAACAGGATACTTTTTCATATACAGTGTTCCTCATAAATGAGTACAGCCCAACAGGTTTGTCACAAAACCTTTACTTTCTTTTCAGAATCAACATTTTCTATGGGACACTATACTACAAAATACTCCCCACAAATGTGGGCCATTGATAGTAAACAAGATTTGTTAATTTGCACACACGAAAAAAAAATTTTTTCTAACAAATTCATTCAAGACCATGTTGAAAAAATGAATACACCCCAATGAAAGACTTAGGAGCAAAGCTAAATTTTAGACAATAAAATCCTAATTAACAAGAATTCAACTACAGGTGAATCTAATTATTCATAAAATAGATGTCCGGAAGACAGTTGATTATAAAAGGACATTACTTAACAAAGAAAACCCCTTCCCATTTCATGCTGTCAGCAATGGCACCACATGGAAGAGAAATGTTACAAGGTCTGCAAAAGAAGATAATTTTGTTACACAAGAGAGGTGAAGGCTACAAGAAAATCAGCAAAGCTTTACTTGTCAGTTAGAATATTGTAGCAAAAGTGATACAAAAGTTAAACAAAAATGAAACTGCAACCATCTCACAGAGACAAGTTAACACCTCAACAGGAGCGTCTTCTGATGAGAAGGGTTAAAGAAAATCCCCATGCAAGTTCACTGCAATTAGCTAAAGAAGTAGAAAGCCAAACTGTGGTGATTGTTTCCCGTGACACATTACAGCATACACTGCAGAGGAATGGCATGCATTAGTGTCATCCATGAAGGAAGCCTCTGCTAAAGCCCAAGCACAAAAGCTTAGGGACCGTGCTGAAAAAGAAGACTATTGGGACTCTGTACTCTGAAGTGATAAGAACAAGATAAATGATTTTGGAACTGATGGCTTCAAAACTGTATGGCATTGCAAAGGTGAGGAGCACAAAAAATTGCATGGTGCCTACAGTGAAACATGGTGCTGGCAGTGTCCTTCTGTGGGGCTGCATGAATGCTGCCAGTGTTGGGGAGCTGCATTTCATTGATGGTATCATGAATTCACAGATGTACTGCTCTATATTGAAAGAGAAGACACTACCATCACTTCATGCCCTTGGTCATCTTGGGCTTTTCCTACATGACAATGATCCAAAACACACATCTAAGGCCACTGTCGCATTTCTGAAGAAGAACAGGGTGAAAGTGATTCAGTGGCCAAGTATGTCTCTTGATATGAACCCAGTCGAACAGCTATGGGGAATTCTGAAGAGACAAGTAGAGCATCACTCTCCATCCAGCATCCAGGATCTAAAAGAGGTTGTTCTTGAAGAATGAAAAATGATAGATGTTGCAATATGTCGCCATCTTGTTCATTCAATGCCTAGAAGACTTGGTGTTGTCCTTACAAGTCTTGGAGATCATACAAAATACTGGATGTAGTAGTTTTTGTTCTGGGGTGTATTCATTTTTGCATCAACTAATTTGAGTAATACTGAAGATTTTGTAATCTAAGTTATATTATTTACCTTACCTTCATGTAATGAGCTAAACAAATGTTCTATAAAACTCAGTTTTGTAAAAAATTTTGAAATTGTTTTTGTGTTCATTGAGATATTGATTAAAATCTTACGTATGGGGTAACATATACTTTACCTTCAAAAAGTACCTCCTATTGTTCTCAGCCTCCTCTAAATCTCCAAATTCATGTTTTTGTTTTTGCTTCTGTGATCCAACTTCCTCTTAGATCAGGAGCCTCAATACTTAATATAATAAAAATAATACCAGTTTACTGCCCTTCAGACTTTTAAAGGTCATGACTGTGGCCAATGTGAGCAGAAAATGTCCTGGCCTCAAATGGAATAAACAATACCCCATCATTGGTTTTAGTGGAAAGAATAGTGTCCCCTTGTTGGTATCAGGGGAAGGAATAGTGCCTCATAATTGGTGTCAGTTGCAGGAATAGCGACCCATAATTGGTGTCAGTGGGAGAAATAGTGCACCATTGATGGTTTCATGGGAGGAATAGTGCCCCATCATTGGTGTCAGTGGGAGGAATAGTGCCCAATCACTGGGGTCAGTGGAAGGAATATTGCCTCATAATCAAGGTCATTGGGAGGAACAGTGCCCAGTTGTTAATGTCTGTGGGAGGGATATTGATGTCAGGAATTATGACGCACTGTTGATTTCAAAGGGAGGAATAGTGCCCAGAGGTCTGGATAAATATAAGCAAAGGGCTGTATCCAGTCCCTGGGCCACAGTGTGGACACCACTGTCTTAGAAGGTGCCTAAGTTTTTTCTCCATGATCCCACTGTATGTAGGAATGTAGCCATCCTTTCTTGCTCTCCCCATTATGGATTAGGGCCTATGAAATATGGTTTATCTTGGCAACATGATATATGCTGCACCTTAAGTATGGGTGTAACATGCTTTCAAAGGCAGAGCTTTCTTCCAAAGTGAATCTAAAAGCTATGCCTTTTTTCCTCCTAATGCCAATGTGAAAACTTACTGTCTGTGATGCCTCCTGATGTCTACATCTTCTTCCTTCCACCCAACTGTATTTGTCCACTCAGCACCAGTGCCACTGTTCACTGCACCTGTGACTCCTTCTTATTTTGTCCCATGGTGTAACCCCTGAGTGTGTGCTCTGTGTGTACTACCCCCTTGACCTCTCGTGTCCTCCAAAGTGTATGCTCCTCCTGTCTTAATCTTGTACCCTCCCCTATCTAGAAGTTTTGAGAGCCAGAGCTTTGGGGCCACGAGTGAGCATCAGAGAACGGGGGGGTTCAAGTGTTTGTTCATACCGGGGTTATTACATATATTGGGGCATGTTACATTGCTTGCTAGCAGTGCATTAGGTTAAAAAAGCTGAGCTTTGAGTACTACTTGTTTTACTTTTTGGAGTCCAGATTGACATGATATGTGTATTCTTCTACATGGAAAATGTGTCTTTTTTTTGACTGGCTGGTGCCCAATTCGCTGCTTCCATCTCCCTGTTTGCAGGTGTCTTCTATAGCTAGAAGGGTGCTAGGGGGGCACCCATGCATGTGCAGTTTTGATCACTTTGTAATGCTCTTCTATGGAGTTTTGCAAGTGCAAGGGGCAGCCATCTTGACTGGGTCTGGAGGACAGTGATTTGCTGATGCAACAGAGTAAGGGGAGAGTGAACTGGGCTGCTAAAGGAGAAAGGAGCTCGATATTTCCTCCAGCCTACCGAATGTGGGGAGGAAGCCACTGTGGGGACCATACACTGTTGCAACCATTTTCCTGTGTTTGCTGGAGATATCTGATGCTATACTGGCCCAGGAGAAGAGGGCTGATCAAAGAGTGCAGCTGCCATCATACTCTGTGCAATGCTACATGTGAGGGGAAAATCCTGGAAGCAAGCAGGTGTGTGGGAAAGATGAATGGATCCCTGCCATAGATGACCACAACCAGGTGAGAACTTGTTGAAGCAAAGAGACTGAGAAGCTCCTCCCTAAGAGCACTCCCACCACTTGTTAGGAAGGAAAAGAGGGTCTCAGCAGGTTTGGAAGAGAGAGAGCACTAGCAATTTCCATCCATATCTGGCTTGAGCTGTACTTTTACTGAATCAGACCATGTGTCCAGAGACCCAAAAGAAGCTGCCATGAAACTATAAAAGATTAACATCATACAAATTAATCTAGTGTCTGCTGGGAACTGTTGTGCTTTCATCAAAGGCCCCAAATTTGCTGGCCAGTGTTTAATTGTTGGCCAGTGGGGTACAACTGGGACTGTTATATTAAGTCATGATTGTTTTTATATACCATTGCTAGTTTAGTTCTTTTATTTAGTGTTTCTCAGAATACTACAGGAGATTAACTACATCTCTCAGTAATGTTGTTGTCTTATTGATTGTTTGTATTAGTACACCTACCAAACCTCTCTTGTTTTAGGCTATGCTTGGCCTAATAAATTCTTTGAAATACCTCTGGCACCTCTGGGGGTAGCACTACATATGTTTGCTGGTGATAATCTTCATTTGGGAGCAAATGTGCTAGTTAAATATGAAAGGCTGGTTAACCACTTGCCCTCGTGAGGATTTACCCCCCTTCCTGACCAAGCCAATTTTTGGGGTTATGGTGCTGCGTTACTTTAACTGACAATTGCGTGGTCATACAATGCTGCACCCAAATTAAATTTACATCCTTTTTTCCCACAAATTGACCTTTCTTTTGGTGGTATTTGATCGCCTGTGTGTTATTTTATTTTTTGCGCTATAAAAAAAAATATAGACCGAAAATTTTGAGAAAAAAAACAATATTTTTGACTTTTTGCTATTAAACATGTCCAGTAAAAAAAATTTAAAAAATCAAATTTTGTCATAGATTTAGGCCAAAATGTATTCTGCTACATATCTTTGCTAAAAGAAATCCCAATACGTGTAACTTAATTGGTTTACGTGAAAGTTATAACGTTTACAAATGGTGGTATAGATACTAGAATTTTGGGTTTTTTTACTAGTAATGGCGGCGATCAGTGACTTATAGCGGGACTGCGGCGGCATTCTGACACTGGGGGGAACTGACGTGGTGTCACTGACATCCCCAGTGACACCAATACAGTGATCAGTGCTAAAAAAAAAAGCACTAATACTATACTAATGGCACTGGGCAGGAGGGGTGATCAAAGGGTTAACTGTGTGCAGGGAGTGTTTT
Organism: Staurois parvus; assembly: GCF_062004578.1. NCBI lineage: Eukaryota > Metazoa > Chordata > Amphibia > Anura > Ranidae > Staurois > Staurois parvus. Next base: position 453,010 of record NW_028318526.1, read on the forward strand.
ACTAGGGGGCCGTGTCAGTGTGCTTCACTGTAAGCACACTGCTTTGGATGGTTGTGCTGTGCACAGCCATCCAAAGCAGTGTGCCCGAGCTGACAGGGAGGAGAACTGTTAGTAAACAAAACAGTCCTCCTCCCTGTTGGAGATCCTCGGTACTCACCAGCCGGGACCCGGTGATTGAAAGCTGCGTCTGCGAATGGCGACATGGGTAGGGCATGCGCATGGCTCACACGCGCCCCCAACCCGGTAATGCAAAATAACGTATATATATATATGTGATTTTTTGCATCCCTGCCACCCTGTAGCAATATATCTGCTATAGGGCGGCGGGAAAGCGGTTAAATATATGAAAAACATTTATATTTTATTTTTGGTTTTATTTATAAAAAGGCTGCAAGGAGAATTGAGTGCCCGATTATGTCGTGCTGTTTTAACGTTTTATTAGGTAACAGTATATCCAGAGCTTTTTTTCTCAGAGAATAGATGCAGAAACATACCCTCGCCAGTTAACTCCTTTATGTTTGCTAAAGTATGTTTCACTTTCTACTTAAAATCTAAAAAAAAAAACAACAGCTAAGGCTGATAGCTAATGAGTTAACCTCAAGAATAACATGTACTGTACTCCGTCCTGTATCAACAACAATAATACACATAGTACTCCCTACTAAGCCTACTTTTCCTGTAGACTCTGCCAATTTTTTTTCTTTTTAAATTGTTGATATAACTTAATAATCCATCAGAAAATACAGTCCTTCAGTAAACTGATTCTTATTAAATTATCTGAAAACTATTGGGGGGGGGGGCACAGTCTCTGATGGGGTGCTGCTTCAGATTGAGTGCGGCTTCGAACGAGTGCATAGAAGAAGCAGTTAAACGCAGCAATCTAATTATGCCTTCTCTACTTTCACAGGTAAATGCTCCTTTCTCCTACCTCCACTCTTAACTCCAAAACGCATTGACTCCTGCTGCCTTCCTCCTGGGTAAATGCTCCTTTCTCCTACCTCCACTCTTAACTCCAAAACGCATTGACTCCTGCTGCCTTCCTCCTGGGTAAATGCTCCTTTCTCCTACCTCCACTCTTAACTCCAAAACGCATTGACTCCTGCTGCCTTCCTCCTGGGTAAATGCTCCTTTCTCCTACCTCCACTCTTAACTCCAAAACGCATTGACTCCTGCTGCCTTCCTCCTGGGTAAATGCTCCTTTCTCCTACCTCCACTCTTAACTCCAAAACGCATTGACTCCTGCTATATTCAGAACAAATGGTGTATTTATGTTTTTGTATATGTTGATCAGCTCTCACCTTCAGTTGCACCCTTTTACGACTGGTGTCTGTTTCCTGAGAGAATCATCCCCCACTCCTCATGTGATCTTTATCAGCTTCTAATTGGGGTGGAGTTGAATGCTCATTTGAGCATCTCCCTATAAATTTAGATCAGCTCATGGGGGAGATCTTTGATGGGGGGCACAGTCTCTGATGGGGTGCTGCTTCAGATTGAGTGCGGCTTCGAACGAGTGCATAGAAGAAGCAGTTAAACGCAGCAATCTAATTATGCCTTCTCTACTTTCACAGGTAAATGCTCCTTTCTCCTACCTCCACTCTTAACTCCAAAACGCATTGACTCCTGCTATATTCAGAACAAATGGTGTATTTATATTTTTGTATATGTTGATCAGCTCTCACCTTCAGTTGCACCCTTTTACGACTGGTGTCTGTTTCCTGAGAGAATCATCCCCCACTCCTCATGTGATCTTTATCAGCTTCTAATTGGGGTGGAGTTGAATGCTCATTTGAGCATCTCCCTATAAATTTAGATCAGCTCATGGGGGAGATCTTTGATGGGGGGCACAGTCTCTGATGGGGTGCTGCTTCAGATTGAGTGCGGCTTCGAACGAGTGCATAGAAGAAGCAGTTAAACGCAGCAATCTAATTATGCCTTCTCTACTTTCACAGGTAAATGCTCCTTTCTCCTACCTCCACTCTTAACTCCAAAACGCATTGACTCCTGCTGCCTTCCTCCTGGGTAAATGCTCCTTTCTCCTACCTCCACTCTTAACTCCAAAACGCATTGACTCCTGCTATATTCAGAACAAATGGTGTATTTATATTTTTGTATATGTTGATCAGCTCTCACCTTCAGTTGCACCCTTTTACGACTGGTGTCTGTTTCCTGAGAGAATCATCCCCCACTCCTCATGTGATCTTTATCAGCTTCTAATTGGGGTGGAGTTGAATGCTCATTTGAGCATCTCCCTATAAATTTAGATCAGCTCATGGGGGAGATCTTTGATGGGGGGCACAGTCTCTGATGGGGTGCTGCTTCAGATTGAGTGCGGCTTCGAACGAGTGCATAGAAGAAGCAGTTAAACGCAGCAATCTAATTATGCCTTCTCTACTTTCACAGGTAAATGCTCCTTTCTCCTACCTCCACTCTTAACTCCAAAACGCATTGACTCCTGCTGCCTTCCTCCTGGGTAAATGCTCCTTTCTCCTACCTCCACTCTTAACTCCAAAACGCATTGACTCCTGCTATATTCAGAACAAATGGTGTATTTATATTTTTGTATATGTTGATCAGCTCTCACCTTCAGTTGCACCCTTTTACGACTGGTGTCTGTTTCCTGAGAGAATCATCCCCCACTCCTCATGTGATCTTTATCAGCTTCTAATTGGGGTGGAGTTGAATGCTCATTTGAGCATCTCCCTATAAATTTAGATCAGCTCATGGGGGAGATCTTTGATGGGGGGCACAGTCTCTGATGGGGTGCTGCTTCAGATTGAGTGCGGCTTCGAACGAGTGCATAGAAGAAGCAGTTAAACGCAGCAATCTAATTATGCCTTCTCTACTTTCACAGGTAAATGCTCCTTTCTCCTACCTCCACTCTTAACTCCAAAACGCATTGACTCCTGCTGCCTTCCTCCTGGGTAAATGCTCCTTTCTCCTACCTCCACTCTTAACTCCAAAACGCATTGACTCCTGCTATATTCAGAACAAATGGTGTATTTATATTTTTGTATATGTTGATCAGCTCTCACCTTCAGTTGCACCCTTTTACGACTGGTGTCTGTTTCCTGAGAGAATCATCCCCCACTCCTCATGTGATCTTTATCAGCTTCTAATTGGGGTGGAGTTGAATGCTCATTTGAGCATCTCCCTATAAATTTAGATCAGCTCATGGGGGAGATCTTTGATGGGGGGCACAGTCTCTGATGGGGTGCTGCTTCAGATTGAGTGCGGCTTCGAACGAGTGCATAGAAGAAGCAGTTAAACGCAGCAATCTAATTATGCCTTCTCTACTTTCACAGGTAAATGCTCCTTTCTCCTACCTCCACTCTTAACTCCTAAACGCATTGACTCCTGCTATATTCAGAACAAATGGTGTATTATATTTTTGTATATGTTGATCAGCTCTCACCTTCAGTTGCACCCTTTTACAACTGGTGTCTGTTTCCTGAGAGAATCATCCCCCACTCCTCATGTGATCTTTATCAGCTTCTAATTGGGTGGAGTTGAATGCTCATTTGAGCATCTCCTATAAATTTAGATCAGCTCATGGGGGAGATCTTTGATGGGGGGCACAGTCTCTGATGGGGTGCTGCTTCAGATTGAGTGCGGCTTCGAACGAGTGCATAGAAGAAGCAGTTAAACGCAGCAATCTAATTATGCCTTCTCTACTTTCACAGGTAAATGCTCCTTTCTCCTACCTCCACTCTTAACTCCAAAACGCCTTGACTCCTGCTGCCTTCCTCCTGGGTAAATGCTCCTTTCTCCTACCTCCACTCTTAACTCCAAAAACGCATTGACTCCTGCTATATTCAGAACAAATGGTGTATTTATATTTTTGTATATGTTGATCAGCTCTCACCTTCAGTTGCACCCTTTTACGACTGGTGTCTGTTTCCTGAGAGAATCATCCCCCACTCCTCATGTGATCTTTATCAGCTTCTAATTGGGGTGGAGTTGAATGCTCATTTGAGCATCTCCCTATAAATTTAGATCAGCTCATGGGGGAGATCTTTGATGGGGGGCACAGTCTCTGATGGGGTGCTGCTTCAGATTGAGTGCGGCTTCGAACGAGTGCATAGAAGAAGCAGTTAAACGCAGCAATCTAATTATGCCTTCTCTACTTTCACAGGTAAATGCTCCTTTCTCCTACCTCCACTCTTAACTCCAAAACGCATTGACTCCTGCTGCCTTCCTCCTGGGTAAATGCTCCTTTCTCCTACCTCCACTCTTAACTCCAAAACGCATTGACTCCTGCTATATTCAGAACAAATGGTGTATTTATATTTTTGTATATGTTGATCAGCTCTCACCTTCAGTTGCACCCTTTTACGACTGGTGTCTGTTTCCTGAGAGAATCATCCCCCACTCCTCATGTGATCTTTATCAGCTTCTAATTGGGGTGGAGTTGAATGCTCATTTGAGCATCTCCCCTATAAATTTAGATCAGCTCATGGGGGAGATCTTTGATGGGGGGCACAGTCTCTGATGGGGTGCTGCTTCAGATTGAGTGCGGCTTCGAACGAGTGCATAGAAGAAGCAGTTAAACGCAGCAATCTAATTATGCCTTCTCTACTTTCACAGGTAAATGCTCCTTTCTCCTACCTCCACTCTTAACTCCAAAACGCATTGACTCCTGCTGCCTTCCTCCTGGGTAAATGCTCCTTTCTCCTACCTCCACTCTTAACTCCAAAACGCATTGACTCCTGCTATATTCAGAACAAAATGGTGTATTTATATTTTTGTATATGTTGATCAGCTCTCACCTTCAGTTGCACCCTTTTACGACTGGTGTCTGTTTCCTGAGAGAATCATCCCCCACTCCTCATGTGATCTTTATCAGCTTCTAATTGGGGTGGAGTTGAATGCTCATTTGAGCATCTCCCTATAAATTTAGATCAGCTCATGGGGGAGATCTTTGATGGGGGGCACAGTCTCTGATGGGGTGCTGCTTCAGATTGAGTGCGGCTTCGAACGAGTGCATAGAAGAAGCAGTTAAACGCAGCAATCTAATTATGCCTTCTCTACTTTCACAGGTAAATGCTCCTTTCTCCTACCTCCACTCTTAACTCCAAACGCATTGACTCCTGCTATATTCAGAACAAATGGTGTATTTATATTTTTGTATATGTTGATCAGCTCTCACCTTCAGTTGCACCCTTTTACGACTGGTGTCTGTTTCCTGAGAGAATCATCCCCCACTCCTCATGTGATCTTTATCAGCTTCTAATTGGGGTGGAGTTGAATGCTCATTTGAGCATCTCCCTATAAATTTAGATCAGCTCATGGGGGAGATCTTTGATGGGGGGCACAGTCTCTGATGGGGTGCTGCTTCAGATTGAGTGCGGCTTCGAACGAGTGCATAGAAGAAGCAGTTAAACGCAGCAATCTAATTATGCCTTCTCTACTTTCACAGGTAAATGCTCCTTTCTCCTACCTCCACTCTTAACTCCAAAACGCATTGACTCCTGCTGCCTTCCTCCTGGGTAAATGCTCCTTTCTCCTACCTCCACTCTTAACTCCAAAACGCATTGACTCCTGCTATATTCAGAACAAATGGTGTATTTATATTTTTGTATATGTTGATCAGCTCTCACCTTCAGTTGCACCCTTTTACGACTGGTGTCTGTTTCCTGAGAGAATCATCCCCCACTCCTCATGTGATCTTTATCAGCTTCTAATTGGGGTGGAGTTGAATGCTCATTTGAGCATCTCCCTATAAATTTAGATCAGCTCATGGGGGAGATCTTTGATGGGGGGCACAGTCTCTGATGGGGTGCTGCTTCAGATTGAGTGCGGCTTCGAACGAGTGCATAGAAGAAGCAGTTAAACGCAGCAATCTAATTATGCCTTCTCTACTTTCACAGGTAAATGCTCCTTTCTCCTGCCTCCACTCTTAACTCCAAAACGCATTGACTCCTGCTGCCTTCCTCCTGGGTAAATGCTCCTTTCTCCTACCTCCACTCTTAACTCCAAAACGCATTGACTCCTGCTATATTCAGAACAAATGGTGTATTTATATTTTTGTATATGTTGATCAGCTCTCACCTTCAGTTGCACCCTTTTACGACTGGTGTCTGTTTCCTGAGAGAATCATCCCCCACTCCTCATGTGATCTTTATCAGCTTCTAATTGGGGTGGAGTTGAATGCTCATTTGAGCATCTCCCTATAAATTTAGATCAGCTCATGGGGGAGATCTTTGATGGGGGGCACAGTCTCTGATGGGGTGCTGCTTCAGATTGAGTGCGGCTTCGAACGAGTGCATAGAAGAAGCAGTTAAACGCAGCAATCTAATTATGCCTTCTCTACTTTCACAGGTAAATGCTCCTTTCTCCTACCTCCACTCTTAACTCCAAAACGCATTGACTCCTGCTATATTCAGAACAAATGGTGTATTTATATTTTTTGTATATGTTGATCAGCTCTCACCTTCAGTTGCACCCTTTTACGACTGGTGTCTGTTTCCTGAGAGAATCATCCCCCACTCCTCATGTGATCTTTATCAGCTTCTAATTGGGGTGGAGTTGAATGCTCATTTGAGCATCTCCCTATAAATTTAGATCAGCTCATGGGGGAGATCTTTGATGGGGGGCACAGTCTCTGATAGGGTGCTGCTTCAGATTGAGTGCGGCTTCGAACGAGTGCATAGAAGAAGCAGTTAAACGCAGCAATCTAATTATGCCTTCTCTACTTTCACAGGTAAATGCTCCTTTCTCCTACCTCCACTCTTAACTCCAAAACGCATTGACTCCTGCTGCCTTCCTCCTGGGTAAATGCTCCTTTTCTCCTACCTCCACTCTTAACTCCAAAACGCATTGACTCCTGCTGCCTTCCTCCTGGGTAAATGCTCCTTTCTCCTACCTCCAATCTTAACTCCAAAACGCATTGACTCCTGCTGCCTTCCTCCTGGGTAAAATGCTCCTTTCTCCTACCTCCACTCTTAACTCCAAAACGCATTGACTCCTGCTGCCTTCCTCCTGGGTAAATGCTCCTTTCTCCTACCTCCACTCTTAACTCCAAAACGCATTGGACTCCTGCTATATTCAGAACAAATGGTGTATTTATGTTTTTGTATATGTTGATCAGCTCTCACCTTCAGTTGCACCCTTTTACGACTGGTGTCTGTTTCCTGAGAGAATCATCCCCCACTCCTCATGTGATCTTTATCAGCTTCTAATTGGGGTGGAGTTGAATGCTCATTTGAGCATCTCCCTATAAATTTAGATCAGCTCATGGGGGAGATCTTTGATGGGGGGCACAGTCTCTGATGGGGTGCTGCTTCAGATTGAGTGCGGCTTCGAACGAGTGCATAGAAGAAGCAGTTAAACGCAGCAATCTAATTATGCCTTCTCTACTTTCACAGGTAAATGCTCCTTTCTCCTACCTCCACTCTTAACTCCAAAACGCATTGACTCCTGCTGCCTTCCTCCTGGGTAAATGCTCCTTTCTCCTACCTCCACTCTTAACTCCAAAACGCATTGACTCCTGCTATATTCAGAACAAATGGTGTATTTATATTTTTGTATATGTTGATCAGCTCTCACCTTCAGTTGCACCCTTTTACGACTGGTGTCTGTTTCCTGAGAGAATCATCCCCCACTCCTCATGTGATCTTTATCAGCTTCTAATTGGGGTGGAGTTGAATGCTCATTTGAGCATCTCCCTATAAATTTAGATCAGCTCATGGGGGAGATCTTTGATGGGGGGCACAGTCTCTGATGGGGTGCTGCTTCAGATTGAGTGCGGCTTCGAACGAGTGCATAGAAGAAGCAGTTAAACGCAGCAATCTAATTATGCCTTCTCTACTTTCACAGGTAAATGCTCCTTTCTCCTACCTCCACTCTTAACTCCAAAACGCATTGACTCCTGCTGCCTTCCTCCTGGGTAAATGCTCCTTTCTCCTACCTCCACTCTTAACTCCAAAACGCATTGACTCCTGCGATATTCAGAACAAATGGTGTATTTATATTTTTGTATATGTTGATCAGCTCTCACCTTCAGTTGCACCCTTTTACGACTGGTGTCTGTTTCCTGAGAGAATCATCCCCCACTCCTCATGTGATCTTTATCAGCTTCTAATTGGGGTGGAGTTGAATGCTCATTTGAGCATCTCCCTATAAATTTAGATCAGCTCATGGGGAGATCTTTGATGGGGGGCACAGTCTCTGATGGGGTGCTGCTTCAGATTGAGTGCGGCTTCGAACGAGTGCATAGAAGAAGCAGTTAAACGCAGCAATCTAATTATGCCTTCTCTACTTTCACAGGTAAATGCTCCTTTCTCCTACCTCCACTCTTAATTCCAAAACGCATTGACTCCTGCTGCCTTCCTCCTGGGTAAATGCTCCTTTCTCCTACCTCCACTCTTAACTCCAAAAGCATTGACTCCTGCTATATTCAGAACAAATGGTGTATTTATATTTTTGTATATGTTGATCAGCTCTCACCTTCAGTTGCACCCATTTACGACTGGTGTCTGTTTCCTGAGAGAATCATCCCCCACTCCTCATGTGATCTTTATCAGCTTCTAATTGGGGTGGAGTTGAATGCTCATTTGAGCATCTCCCTATAAATTTAGATCAGCTCATGGGGGAGATCTTTGATGGGGGGCACAGTCTCTGATGGGGTTGCTGCTTCAGATTGAGTGCGGCTTCGAACGAGTGCATAGAAGAAGCAGTTAAACGCAGCAATCTAATTATGCCTTCTCTACTTTCACAGGTAAATGCTCCTTTCTCCTACCTCCACTCTTAACTCCAAAACGCATTGACTCCTGCTATATTCAGAACAAATGGTGTATTTATATTTTTGTATATGTTGATCAGCTCTCACCTTCAGTTGCACCTTTTACGACTGGTGTCTGTTTCCTGAGAGAATCATCCCCCACTCCTCATGTGATCTTTATCAGCTTCTAATTGGGGTGGAGTTGAATGCTCATTTGAGCATCTCCCTATAAATTTAGATCAGCTCATGGGGGAGATCTTTGATGGGGGGCACAGTCTCTGATGGTGCTGCTTCAGATTGAGTGCGGCTTCGAACGAGTGCATAGAAGAAGCAGTTAAACGCAGCAATCTAATTATGCCTTCTCTACTTTCACAGGTAAATGCTCCTTTCTCCTACCTCCTCTCTTAACTCCAAAACGCATTGACTCCTGCTGCCTTCCTCCTGGGTAAATGCTCCTTTCTCCTACCTCCACTCTTAACTCCAAAACGCATTGACTCCTGCTATATTCAGAACAAATGGTGTATTTATATTTTTGTATATGTTGATCAGCTCTCACCTTCAGTTGCACCCTTTTACGACTGGTGTCTGTTTCCTGAGAGAATCATCCCCCACTCCTCATGTGATCTTTATCAGCTTCTAATTGGGGTGGAGTTGAATGCTCATTTTAACATCTCCCTATAAATTTAGATCAGCTCATGGGGGAGATCTTTGATGGGGGGCACAGTCTCTGATGGGGTGCTGCTTCAGATTGAGTGCGGCTTCGAACGAGTGCATAGAAGAAGCAGTTAAACGCAGCAATCTAATTATGCCTTCTCTACTTTCACAGGTAAATGCTCCTTTCTCCTACCTCCACTCTTAACTCCAAAACGCATTGACTCCTGCTGCCTTCCTCCTGGGTAAATGCTCCTTTCTCCTACCTCCACTCTTAACTCCAAAACGCATTGACTCCTGCTATATTCAGAACAAATGGTGTATTTATATTTTTGTATATGTTGATCAGCTCTCACCTTCAGTTGCACCCTTTTACGACTGGTGTCTGTTTCCTGAGAGAATCATCCCCCACTCCTCATGTGATCTTTATCAGCTTCTAATTGGGGTGGAGTTGAATGCTCATTTGAGCATCTCCCTATAAATTTAGATCAGCTCATGGGGGAGATCTTTGATGGGGGGCACAGTCTCTGATGGGGTGCTGCTTCAGATTGAGTGCGGCTTCGAACGAGTGCATAGAAGAAGCAGTTAAACGCAGCAATCTAATTATGCCTTCTCTACTTTCACAGGTAAATGCTCCTTTCTCCTACCTCCACTCTTAACTCCAAAACGCATTGACTCCTGCTGCCTTCCTCCTGGGTAAATGCTCCTTTCTCCTACCTCCACTCTTAACTCCAAAACGCATTGACTCCTGCTATATTCAGAACAAATGGTGTATTTATATTTTTGTATATGTTGATCAGCTCTCACCTTCAGTTGCACCCTTTTACGACTGGTGTCTGTTTCCTGAGAGAATCATCCCCCACTCCTCATGTGATCTTTATCAGCTTCTAATTGGGGTGGAGTTGAATGCTCATTTGAGCATCTCCCTATAAATTTAGATCAGCTCATGGGGGAGATCTTTGATGGGGGGCACAGTCTCTGATGGGGTGCTGCTTCAGATTGAGTGCGGCTTCGAACGAGTGCATAGAAGAAGCAGTTAAACGCAGCAATCTAATTATGCCTTCTCTACTTTCACAGGTAAATGCTCCTTTCTCCTACCTCCACTCTTAACTCCAAAACGCATTGACTCCTGCTATATTCAGAACAAATGGTGTATTTATATTTTTGTATATGTTGATCAGCTCTCACCTTCAGTTGCACCCTTTTACGACTGGTGTCTGTTTCCTGAGAGAATCATCCCCCACTCCTCATGTGATCTTTATCAGCTTCTAATTGGGGTGGAGTTGAATGCTCATTTGAGCATCTCCCTATAAATTTAGATCAGCTCATGGGGGAGATCTTTGATGGGGGGCACAGTCTCTGATGGGGTGCTGCTTCAGATTGAGTGCGGCTTCGAACGAGTGCATAGAAGAAGCAGTTAAACGCAGCAATCTAATTATGCCTTCTCTACTTTCACAGGTAAATGCTCCTTTCTCCTACCTCCACTCTTAACTCCAAAACGCATTGACTCCTGCTGCCTTCCTCCTGGGTAAATGCTCCTTTCTCCTACCTCCACTCTTAACTCCAAAACGCATTGACTCCTGCTATATTCAGAACAAATGGTGTATTTATATTTTTGTATATGTTGATCAGCTCTCACCTTCAGTTGCACCCTTTTACGACTGGTGTCTGTTTCCTGAGAGAATCATCCCCCACTCCTCATGTGATCTTTATCAGCTTCTAATTGGGGTGGAGTTGAATGCTCATTTGAGCATCTCCCTATAAATTTAGATCAGCTCATGGGGGAGATCTTTGATGGGGGGCACAGTCTCTGATGGGGTGCTGCTTCAGATTGAGTGCGGCTTCGAACGAGTGCATAGAAGAAGCAGTTAAACGCAGCAATCTAATTATGCCTTCTCTACTTTCACAGGTAAATGCTCCTTTCTCCTACCTCCACTCTTAACTCCAAAACGCATTGACTCCTGCTGCCTTCCTCCTGGGTAAATGCTCCTTTCTCCTACCTCCACTCTTAACTCCAAAACGCATTGACTCCTGCTATATTCAGAACAAATGGTGTATTTATATTTTTGTATATGTTGATCAGCTCTCACCTTCAGTTGCACCCTTTTACGACTGGTGTCTGTTTCCTGAGAGAATCATCCCCCACTCCTCATGTGATCTTTATCAGCTTCTAATTGGGGTGGAGTTGAATGCTCATTTGAGCATCTCCCTATAAATTTAGATCAGCTCATGGGGGAGATCTTTGATGGGGGGCACAGTCTCTGATGGGGTGCTGCTTCAGATTGAGTGCGGCTTCGAACGAGTGCATAGAAGAAGCAGTTAAACGCAGCAATCTAATTATGCCTTCTCTACTTTCACAGGTAAATGCTCCTTTCTCCTACCTCCACTCTTAACTCCAAAACGCATTGACTCCTGCTATATTCAGAACAAATGGTGTATTTATATTTTTGTATATGTTGATCAGCTCTCACCTTCAGTTGCACCCTTTTACGACTGGTGTCTGTTTCCTGAGAGAATCATCCCCCACTCCTCATGTGATCTTTATCAGCTTCTAATTGGGGTGGAGTTGAATGCTCATTTGAGCATCTCCCTATAAATTTAGATCAGCTCATGGGGGAGATCTTTGATGGGGGGCACAGTCTCTGATAGGGTGCTGCTTCAGATTGAGTGCGGCTTCGAACGAGTGCATAGAAGAAGCAGTTAAACGCAGCAATCTAATTATGCCTTCTCTACTTTCACAGGTAAATGCTCCTTTCTCCTACCTCCACTCTTAACTCCAAAACGCATTGACTCCTGCTGCCTTCCTCCTGGGTAAATGCTCCTTTCTTCTACCTCCACTCTTAACTCCAAAACGCATTGACTCCTGCTGCCTTCCTCCTGGGTAAATGCTCCTTTCTCCTACCTCCACTCTTAACTCCAAAACGCATTGACTCCTGCTGCCTTCCTCCTGGGTAAATGCTCCTTTCTCCTACCTCCACTCTTAACTCCAAAACGCATTGACTCCTGCTATATTCAGAACAAATGGTGTATTTATATTTTTGTATATGTTGATCAGCTCTCACCTTCAGTTGCACCCTTTTACGACTGGTGTCTGTTTCCTGAGAGAATCATCCCCCACTCCTCATGTGATCTTTATCAGCTTCTAATTGGGGTGGAGTTGAATGCTCATTTGAGCATCTCCCTATAAATTTAGATCAGCTCATGGGGGAGATCTTTGATGGGGGGCACAGTCTCTGATGGGGTGCTGCTTCAGATTGAGTGCGGCTTCGAACGAGTGCATAGAAGAAGCAGTTAAACGCAGCAATCTAATTATGCCTTCTCTACTTTCACAGGTAAATGCTCCTTTCTCCTACCTCCACTCTTAACTCCAAAACGCATTGACTCCTGCTGCCTTCCTCCTGGGTAAATGCTCCTTTCTCCTACCTCCACTCTTAACTCCAAAACGCATTGACTCCTGCTATATTCAGAACAAATGGTGTATTTATATTTTTGTATATGTTGATCAGCTCTCACCTTCAGTTGCACCCTTTTACGACTGGTGTCTGTTTCCTGAGAGAATCATCCCCCACTCCTCATGTGATCTTTATCAGCTTCTAATTGGGGTGGAGTTGAATGCTCATTTGAGCATCTCCCTATAAATTTAGATCAGCTCATGGGGGAGATCTTTGATGGGGGGCACAGTCTCTGATGGGGTGCTGCTTCAGATTGAGTGCGGCTTCGAACGAGTGCATAGAAGAAGCAGTTAAACGCAGCAATCTAATTATGCCTTCTCTACTTTCACAGGTAAATGCTCCTTTCTCCTACCTCCACTCTTAACTCCAAAACGCATTGACTCCTGCTGCCTTCCTCCTGGGTAAATGCTCCTTTCTCCTACCTCCACTCTTAACTCCAAAACGCATTGACTCCTGCTATATTCAGAACAAATGGTGTATTTATATTTTTGTATATGTTGATCAGCTCTCACCTTCAGTTGCACCCTTTTACGACTGGTGTCTGTTTCCTGAGAGAATCATCCCCCACTCCTCATGTGATCTTTATCAGCTTCTAATTGGGGTGGAGTTGAATGCTCATTTGAGCATCTCCCTATAAATTTAGATCAGCTCATGGGGGAGATCTTTGATGGGGGGCACAGTCTCTGATGGGGTGCTGCTTCAGATTGAGTGCGGCTTCGAACGAGTGCATAGAAGAAGCAGTTAAACGCAGCAATCTAATTATGCCTTCTCTACTTTCACAGGTAAATGCTCCTTTCTCCTACCTCCACTCTTAACTCCAAAACGCATTGACTCCTGCTGCCTTCCTCCTGGGTAAATGCTCCTTTCTCCTACCTCCACTCTTAACTCCAAAACGCATTGACTCCTGCTATATTCAGAACAAATGGTGTATTTATATTTTTGTATATGTTGATCAGCTCTCACCTTCAGTTGCACCCTTTTACGACTGGTGTCTGTTTCCTGAGAGAATCATCCCCCACTCCTCATGTGATCTTTATCAGCTTCTAATTGGGGTGGAGTTGAATGCTCATTTGAGCATCTCCCTATAAATTTAGATCAGCTCATGGGGGAGATCTTTGATGGGGGGCACAGTCTCTGATGGGGTGCTGCTTCAGATTGAGTGCGGCTTCGAACGAGTGCATAGAAGAAGCAGTTAAACGCAGCAATCTAATTATGCCTTCTCTACTTTCACAGGTAAATGCTCCTTTCTCCTACCTCCACTCTTAACTCCAAAACGCATTGACTCCTGCTGCCTTCCTCCTGGGTAAATGCTCCTTTCTCCTACCTCCACTCTTAACTCTAAAACGCATTGACTCCTGCTATATTCAGAACAAATGGTGTATTTATATTTTTGTATATGTTGATCAGCTCTCACCTTCAGTTGCACCCTTTTACGACTGGTGTCTGTTTCCTGAGAGAATCATCCCCCACTCCTCATGTGATCTTTATCAGCTTCTAATTGGGGTGGAGTTGAATGCTCATTTGAGCATCTCCCTATAAATTTAGATCAGCTCATGGGGGAGATCTTTGATGGGGGGCACAGTCTCTGATGGGGTGCTGCTTCAGATTGAGTGCGGCTTCGAACGAGTGCATAGAAGAAGCAGTTAAACGCAGCAATCTAATTATGCCTTCTCTACTTTCACAGGTAAATGCTCCTTTCTCCTACCTCCACTCTTAACTCCAAAACGCATTGACTCCTGCTATATTCAGAACAAATGGTGTATTTATATTTTTGTATATGTTGATCAGCTCTCACCTTCAGTTGCACCCTTTTACGACTGGTGTCTGTTTCCTGAGAGAATCATCCCCCACTCCTCATGTGATCTTTATCAGCTTCTAATTGGGGTGGAGTTGAATGCTCATTTGAGCATCTCCCTATAAATTTAGATCAGCTCATGGGGGAGATCTTTGATGGGGGGCACAGTCTCTGATGGGGTGCTGCTTCAGATTGAGTGCGGCTTCGAACGAGTGCATAGAAGAAGCAGTTAAACGCAGCAATCTAATTATGCCTTCTCTACTTTCACAGGTAAATGCTCCTTTCTCCTATCTCGACTCTTAACTCCAAAACGCATTGACTCCTGCTATATTCAGAACAAATGGTGTATTTATATTTTTGTATATGTTGATCAGCTCTCACCTTCAGTTGCACCCTTTTACGACTGGTGTCTGTTTCCTGAGAGAATCATCCCCCACTCCTCATGTGATCTTTATCAGCTTCTAATTGGGGTGGAGTTGAATGCTCATTTGAGCATCTCCCTATAAATTTAGATCAGCTCATGGGGGAGATCTTTGATGGGGGGCACAGTCTCTGATGGGGTGCTGCTTCAGATTGAGTGCGGCTTTGAACGAGTGCATAGAAGAAGCAGTTAAACGCAGCAATCTAATTATGCCTTCTCTACTTTCACAGGTAAATGCTCCTTTCTCCTACCTCCACTCTTAACTCCAAAACGCATTGACTCCTGCTGCCTTCCTCCTGGGTAAATGCTCCTTTCTCCTACCTCCACTCTTAACTCCAAAACGCATTGACTCCTGCTATATTCAGAACAAATGGTGTATTTATATTTTTGTATATGTTGATCAGCTCTCACCTTCAGTTGCACCCTTTTACGACTGGTGTCTGTTTCCTGAGAGAATCATCCCCCACTCCTCATGTGATCTTTATCAGCTTCTAATTGGGGTGGAGTTGAATGCTCATTTGAGCATCTCCCTATAAATTTAGATCAGCTCATGGGGGAGATCTTTGATGGGGGGCACAGTCTCTGATGGGGTGCTGCTTCAGATTGAGTGCGGCTTCGAACGAGTGCATAGAAGAAGCAGTTAAACGCAGCAATCTAATTATGCCTTCTCTACTTTCACAGGTAAATGCTCCTTTCTCCTACCTCCACTCTTAACTCCAAAACGCATTGACTCCTGCTGCCTTCCTCCTGGGTAAATGCTCCTTTCTCCTACCTCCACTCTTAACTCCAAAACGCATTGACTCCTGCTATATTCAGAACAAATGGTGTATTTATATTTTTGTATATGTTGATCAGCTCTCACCTTCAGTTGCACCCTTTTACGACTGGTGTCTGTTTCCTGAGAGAATCATCCCCCACTCCTCATGTGATCTTTATCAGCTTCTAATTGGGGTGGAGTTGAATGCTCATTTGAGCATCTCCCTATAAATTTAGATCAGCTCATGGGGGAGATCTTTGATGGGGGGCACAGTCTCTGATGGGGTGCTGCTTCAGATTGAGTGCGGCTTCGAACGAGTGCATAGAAGAAGCAGTTAAACGCAGCAATCTAATTATGCCTTCTCTACTTTCACAGGTAAATGCTCCTTTCTCCTACCTCCACTCTTAACTCCAAAACGCATTGACTCCTGCTGCCTTCCTCCTGGGTAAATGCTCCTTTCTCCTACCTCCACTCTTAACTCCAAAACGCATTGACTCCTGCTATATTCAGAACAAATGGTGTATTTATATTTTTGTATATGTTGATCAGCTCTCACCTTCAGTTGCACCCTTTTACGACTGGTGTCTGTTTCCTGAGAGAATCATCCCCCACTCCTCATGTGATCTTTATCAGCTTCTAATTGGGGTGGAGTTGAATGCTCATTTGAGCATCTCCCTATAAATTTAGATCAGCTCATGGGGGAGATCTTTGATGGGGGGCACAGTCTCTGATGGGGTGCTGCTTCAGATTGAGTGCGGCTTCGAACGAGTGCATAGAAGAAGCAGTTAAACGCAGCAATCTAATTATGCCTTCTCTACTTTCACAGGTAAATGCTCCTTTCTCCTACCTCCACTCTTAACTCCAAAACGCATTGACTCCTGCTATATTCAGAACAAATGGTGTATTTATATTTTTGTATATGTTGATCAGCTCTCACCTTCAGTTGCACCCTTTTACGACTGGTGTCTGTTTCCTGAGAGAATCATCCCCCACTCCTCATGTGATCTTTATCAGCTTCTAATTGGGGTGGAGTTGAATGCTCATTTGAGCATCTCCCTATAAATTTAGATCAGCTCATGGGGGAGATCTTTGATGGGGGGCACAGTCTCTGATGGGGTGCTGCTTCAGATTGAGTGCGGCTTCGAACGAGTGCATAGAAGAAGCAGTTAAACGCAGCAATCTAATTATGCCTTCTCTACTTTCACAGGTAAATGCTCCTTTCTCCTACCTCCACTCTTAACTCCAAAACGCATTGACTCCTGCTATATTCAGAACAAATGGTGTATTTATATTTTTGTATATGTTGATCAGCTCTCACCTTCAGTTGCACCCTTTTACGACTGGTGTCTGTTTCCTGAGAGAATCATCCCCCACTCCTCATGTGATCTTTATCAGCTTCTAATTGGGGTGGAGTTGAATGCTCATTTGAGCATCTCCCTATAAATTTAGATCAGCTCATGGGGGAGATCTTTGATGGGGGGCACAGTCTCTGATGGGGTGCTGCTTCAGATTGAGTGCGGCTTCGAACGAGTGCATAGAAGAAGCAGTTAAACGCAGCAATCTAATTATGCCTTCTCTACTTTTACAGGTAAATGCTCCTTTCTCCTACCTCCACTCTTAACTCCAAAACGCATTGACTCCTGCTGCCTTCCTCCTGGGTAAATGCTCCTTTCTCCTACCTCCACTCTTAACTCCAAAACGCATTGACTCCTGCTATATTCAGAACAAATGGTGTATTTATATTTTTGTATATGTTGATCAGCTCTCACCTTCAGTTGCACCCTTTTACGACTGGTGTCTGTTTCCTGAGAGAATCATCCCCCACTCCTCATGTGATCTTTATCAGCTTCTAATTGGGGTGGAGTTGAATGCTCATTTGAGCATCTCCCTATAAATTTAGATCAGCTCATGGGGGAGATCTTTGATGGGGGGCACAGTCTCTGATGGGGTGCTGCTTCAGATTGAGTGCGGCTTCGAACGAGTGCATAGAAGAAGCAGTTAAACGCAGCAATCTAATTATGCCTTCTCTACTTTCACAGGTAAATGCTCCTTTCTCCTACCTCCACTCTTAACTCCAAAACGCATTGACTCCTGCTGCCTTCCTCCTGGGTAAATGCTCCTTTCTCCTACCTCCACTCTTAACTCCAAAACGCATTGACTCCTGCTATATTCAGAACAAATGGTGTATTTATATTTTTGTATATGTTGATCAGCTCTCACCTTCAGTTGCACCCTTTTACGACTGGTGTCTGTTTCCTGAGAGAATCATCCCCCACTCCTCATGTGATCTTTATCAGCTTCTAATTGGGGTGGAGTTGAATGCTCATTTGAGCATCTCCCTATAAATTTAGATCAGCTCATGGGGGAGATCTTTGATGGGGGGCACAGTCTCTGATGGGGTGCTGCTTCAGATTGAGTGCGGCTTCGAACGAGTGCATAGAAGAAGCAGTTAAACGCAGCAATCTAATTATGCCTTCTCTACTTTCACAGGTAAATGCTCCTTTCTCCTACCTCCACTCTTAACTCCAAAACGCATTGACTCCTGCTGCCTTCCTCCTGGGTAAATGCTCCTTTCTCCTACCTCCACTCTTAACTCCAAAACGCATTGACTCCTGCTATATTCAGAACAAATGGTGTATTTATATTTTTGTATATGTTGATCAGCTCTCACCTTCAGTTGCACCCTTTTACGACTGGTGTCTGTTTCCTGAGAGAATCATCCCCCACTCCTCATGTGATCTTTATCAGCTTCTAATTGGGGTGGAGTTGAATGCTCATTTGAGCATCTCCCTATAAATTTAGATCAGCTCATGGGGGAGATCTTTGATGGGGGGCACAGTCTCTGATGGGGTGCTGCTTCAGATTGAGTGCGGCTTCGAACGAGTGCATAGAAGAAGCAGTTAAACGCAGCAATCTAATTATGCCTTCTCTACTTTCACAGGTAAATGCTCCTTTCTCCTACCTCCACTCTTAACTCCAAAACGCATTGACTCCTGCTATATTCAGAACAAATGGTGTATTTATATTTTTGTATATGTTGATCAGCTCTCACCTTCAGTTGCACCCTTTTACGACTGGTGTCTGTTTCCTGAGAGAATCATCCCCCACTCCTCATGTGATCTTTATCAGCTTCTAATTGGGGTGGAGTTGAATGCTCATTTGAGCATCTCCCTATAAATTTAGATCAGCTCATGGGGGAGATCTTTGATGGGGGGCACAGTCTCTGATGGGGTGCTGCTTCAGATTGAGTGCGGCTTCGAACGAGTGCATAGAAGAAGCAGTTAAACGCAGCAATCTAATTATGCCTTCTCTACTTTCACAGGTAAATGCTCCTTTCTCCTACCTCCACTCTTAACTCCAAAACGCATTGACTCCTGCTGCCTTCCTCCTGGGTAAATGCTCCTTTCTCCTACCTCCACTCTTAACTCCAAAACGCATTGACTCCTGCTATATTCAGAACAAATGGTGTATTTATATTTTTGTATATGTTGATCAGCTCTCACCTTCAGTTGCACCCTTTTACGACTGGTGTCTGTTTCCTGAGAGAATCATCCCCCACTCCTCATGTGATCTTTATCAGCTTCTAATTGGGGTGGAGTTGAATGCTCATTTGAGCATCTCCCTATAAATTTAGATCTGCTCATGGGGGAGATCTTTGATGGGGGACACAGTCTCTGATGGGGTGCTGCTTCAGATTGAGTGCGGCTTCGAACGAGTGCATAGAAGAAGCAGTTAAACGCAGCAATCTAATTATGCCTTCTCTACTTTCACAGGTAAATGCTCCTTTCTCCTACCTCCACTCTTAACTCCAAAACGCATTGACTCCTGCTGCCTTCCTCCTGGGTAAATGCTCCTTTCTCCTACCTCCACTCTTAACTCCAAAACGCATTGACTCCTGCTATATTCAGAACAAATGGTGTATTTATATTTTTGTATATGTTGATCAGCTCTCACCTTCAGTTGCACCCTTTTACGACTGGTGTCTGTTTCCTGAGAGAATCATCCCCCACTCCTCATGTGATCTTTATCAGCTTCTAATTGGGGTGGAGTTGAATGCTCATTTGAGCATCTCCCTATAAATTTAGATCAGCTCATGGGGGAGATCTTTGATGGGGGGCACAGTCTCTGATGGGGTGCTGCTTCAGATTGAGTGCGGCTTCGAACGAGTGCATAGAAGAAGCAGTTAAACGCAGCAATCTAATTATGCCTTCTCTACTTTCACAGGTAAATGCTCCTTTCTCCTACCTCCACTCTTAACTCCAAAACGCATTGACTCCTGCTGCCTTCCTCCTGGGTAAATGCTCCTTTCTCCTACCTCCACTCTTAACTCCAAAACGCATTGACTCCTGCTATATTCAGAACAAATGGTGTATTTATATTTTTGTATATGTTGATCAGCTCTCACCTTCAGTTGCACCCTTTTACGACTGGTGTCTGTTTCCTGAGAGAATCATCCCCCACTCCTCATGTGATCTTTATCAGCTTCTAATTGGGGTGGAGTTGAATGCTCATTTGAGCATCTCCCTATAAATTTAGATCAGCTCATGGGGGAGATCTTTGATGGGGGGCACAGTCTCTGATGGGGTGCTGCTTCAGATTGAGTGCGGCTTCGAACGAGTGCATAGAAGAAGCAGTTAAACGCAGCAATCTAATTATGCCTTCTCTACTTTCACAGGTAAATGCTCCTTTCTCCTACCTCCACTCTTAACTCCAAAACGCATTGACTCCTGCTATATTCAGAACAAATGGTGTATTTATATTTTTGTATATGTTGATCAGCTCTCACCTTCAGTTGCACCCTTTTATGACTGGTGTCTGTTTCCTGAGAGAATCATCCCCCACTCCTCATGTGATCTTTATCAGCTTCTAATTGGGGTGGAGTTGAATGCTCATTTGAGCATCTCCCTATAAATTTAGATCAGCTCATGGGGGAGATCTTTGATGGGGGGCACAGTCTCTGATAGGGTGCTGCTTCAGATTGAGTGCGGCTTCGAACGAGTGCATAGAAGAAGCAGTTAAACGCAGCAATCTAATTATGCCTTCTCTACTTTCACAGGTAAATGCTCCTTTCTCCTACCTCCACTCTTAACTCCAAAACGCATTGACTCCTGCTGCCTTCCTCCTGGGTAAATGCTCCTTTCTTCTACCTCCACTCTTAACTCCAAAACGCATTGACTCCTGCTGCCTTCCTCCTGGGTAAATGCTCCTTTCTCCTACCTCCACTCTTAACTCCAAAACGCATTGACTCCTGCTGCCTTCCTCCTGGGTAAATGCTCCTTTCTCCTACCTCCACTCTTAACTCCAAAACGCATTGACTCCTGCTATATTCAGAACAAATGGTGTATTTATATTTTTGTATATGTTGATCAGCTCTCACCTTCAGTTGCACCCTTTTACGACTGGTGTCTGTTTCCTGAGAGAATCATCCCCCACTCCTCATGTGATCTTTATCAGCTTCTAATTGGGGTGGAGTTGAATGCTCATTTGAGCATCTCCCTATAAATTTAGATCAGCTCATGGGGGAGATCTTTGATGGGGGGCACAGTCTCTGATGGGGTGCTGCTTCAGATTGAGTGCGGCTTCGAACGAGTGCATAGAAGAAGCAGTTAAACGCAGCAATCTAATTATGCCTTCTCTACTTTCACAGGTAAATGCTCCTTTCTCCTACCTCCACTCTTAACTCCAAAACGCATTGACTCCTGCTGCCTTCCTCCTGGGTAAATGCTCCTTTCTCCTACCTCCACTCTTAACTCCAAAACGCATTGACTCCTGCTATATTCAGAACAAATGGTGTATTTATATTTTTGTATATGTTGATCAGCTCTCACCTTCAGTTGCACCCTTTTACGACTGGTGTCTGTTTCCTGAGAGAATCATCCCCCACTCCTCATGTGATCTTTATCAGCTTCTAATTGGGGTGGAGTTGAATGCTCATTTGAGCATCTCCCTATAAATTTAGATCAGCTCATGGGGGAGATCTTTGATGGGGGGCACAGTCTCTGATGGGGTGCTGCTTCAGATTGAGTGCGGCTTCGAACGAGTGCATAGAAGAAGCAGTTAAACGCAGCAATCTAATTATGCCTTCTCTACTTTCACAGGTAAATGCTCCTTTCTCCTACCTCCACTCTTAACTCCAAAACGCATTGACTCCTGCTGCCTTCCTCCTGGGTAAATGCTCCTTTCTCCTACCTCCACTCTTAACTCCAAAACGCATTGACTCCTGCTATATTCAGAACAAATGGTGTATTTATATTTTTGTATATGTTGATCAGCTCTCACTTCAGTTGCACCCTTTTACGACTGGTGTCTGTTTCCTGAGAGAATCATCCCCCACTCCTCATGTGATCTTTATCAGCTTCTAATTGGGGTGGAGTTGAATGCTCATTTGAGCATCTCCCTATAAATTTAGATCAGCTCATGGGGGAGATCTTTGATGGGGGGCACAGTCTCTGATGGGGTGCTGCTTCAGATTGAGTGCGGCTTCGAACGAGTGCATAGAAGAAGCAGTTAAACGCAGCAATCTAATTATGCCTTCTCTACTTTCACAGGTAAATGCTCCTTTCTCCTACCTCCACTCTTAACTCCAAAACGCATTGACTCCTGCTGCCTTCCTCCTGGGTAAATGCTCCTTTCTCCTACCTCCACTCTTAACTCCAAAACGCATTGACTCCTGCTATATTCAGAACAAATGGTGTATTTATATTTTTGTATATGTTGATCAGCTCTCACCTTCAGTTGCACCCTTTTACGACTGGTGTCTGTTTCCTGAGAGAATCATCCCCCACTCCTCATGTGATCTTTATCAGCTTCTAATTGGGGTGGAGTTGAATGCTCATTTGAGCATCTCCCTATAAATTTAGATCAGCTCATGGGGGAGATCTTTGATGGGGGGCACAGTCTCTGATGGGGTGCTGCTTCAGATTGAGTGCGGCTTCGAACGAGTGCATAGAAGAAGCAGTTAAACGCAGCAATCTAATTATGCCTTCTCTACTTTCACAGGTAAATGCTCCTTTCTCCTACCTCCACTCTTAACTCCAAAACGCATTGACTCCTGCTATATTCAGAACAAATGGTGTATTTATATTTTTGTATATGTTGATCAGCTCTCACCTTCAGTTGCACCCTTTTACGACTGGTGTCTGTTTCCTGAGAGAATCATCCCCCACTCCTCATGTGATCTTTATCAGCTTCTAATTGGGGTGGAGTTGAATGCTCATTTGAGCATCTCCCTATAAATTTAGATCAGCTCATGGGGGAGATCTTTGATGGGGGGCACAGTCTCTGATGGGGTGCTGCTTCAGATTGAGTGCGGCTTCGAACGAGTGCATAGAAGAAGCAGTTAAACGCAGCAATCTAATTATGCCTTCTCTACTTTCACAGGTAAATGCTCCTTTCTCCTACCTCCACTCTTAACTCCAAAACGCATTGACTCCTGCTGCCTTCCTCCTGGGTAAATGCTCCTTTCTCCTACCTCCACTCTTAACTCCAAAA
Organism: Staurois parvus; assembly: GCF_062004578.1. Lineage (NCBI taxonomy): Eukaryota > Metazoa > Chordata > Amphibia > Anura > Ranidae > Staurois > Staurois parvus. The sequence continues at coordinate 476,296 of NW_028318526.1, forward strand.
CGCATTGACTCCTGCTATATTCAGAACAAATGGTGTATTTATATTTTTGTATATGTTGATCAGCTCTCACCTTCAGTTGCACCCTTTTACGACTGGTGTCTGTTTCCTGAGAGAATCATCCCCCACTCCTCATGTGATCTTTATCAGCTTCTAATTGGGGTGGAGTTGAATGCTCATTTGAGCATCTCCCTATAAATTTAGATCAGCTCATGGGGGAGATCTTTGATGGGGGGCACAGTCTCTGATGGGGTGCTGCTTCAGATTGAGTGCGGCTTCGAACGAGTGCATAGAAGAAGCAGTTAAACGCAGCAATCTAATTATGCCTTCTCTACTTTCACAGGTAAATGCTCCTTTCTCCTACCTCCACTCTTAACTCCAAAACGCATTGACTCCTGCTGCCTTCCTCCTGGGTAAATGCTCCTTTCTCCTACCTCCACTCTTAACTCCAAAACGCATTGACTCCTGCTATATTCAGAACAAATGGTGTATTTATATTTTTGTATATGTTGATCAGCTCTCACCTTCAGTTGCACCCTTTTACGACTGGTGTCTGTTTCCTGAGAGAATCATCCCCCACTCCTCATGTGATCTTTATCAGCTTCTAATTGGGGTGGAGTTGAATGCTCATTTGAGCATCTCCCTATAAATTTAGATCAGCTCATGGGGGAGATCTTTGATGGGGGGCACAGTCTCTGATGGGGTGCTGCTTCAGATTGAGTGCGGCTTCGAACGAGTGCATAGAAGAAGCAGTTAAACGCAGCAATCTAATTATGCCTTCTCTACTTTCACAGGTAAATGCTCCTTTCTCCTACCTCCACTCTTAACTCCAAAACGCATTGACTCCTGCTATATTCAGAACAAATGGTGTATTTATATTTTTGTATATGTTGATCAGCTCTCACCTTCAGTTGCACCCTTTTACGACTGGTGTCTGTTTCCTGAGAGAATCATCCCCCACTCCTCATGTGATCTTTATCAGCTTCTAATTGGGGTGGAGTTGAATGCTCATTTGAGCATCTCCCTATAAATTTAGATCAGCTCATGGGGGAGATCTTTGATGGGGGGCACAGTCTCTGATGGGGTGCTGCTTCAGATTGAGTGCGGCTTCGAACGAGTGCATAGAAGAAGCAGTTAAACGCAGCAATCTAATTATGCCTTCTCTACTTTCACAGGTAATCTTTGATGGGGGGCACAGTCTCTGATGGGGTGCTGCTTCAGATTGAGTGCGGCTTCGAACGAGTGCATAGAAGAAGCAGTTAAACGCAGCAATCTAATTATGCCTTCTCTACTTTCACAGGTAAATGCTCCTTTCTCCTACCTCCACTCTTAACTCCAAAACGCATTGACTCCTGCTATATTCAGAACAAATGGTGTATTTATATTTTTGTATATGTTGATCAGCTCTCACCTTCAGTTGCACCCTTTTACGACTGGTGTCTGTTTCCTGAGAGAATCATCCCCCACTCCTCATGTGATCTTTATCAGCTTCTAATTGGGGTGGAGTTGAATGCTCATTTGAGCATCTCCCTATAAATTTAGATCAGCTCATGGGGGAGATCTTTGATGGGGGGCACAGTCTCTGATGGGGTGCTGCTTCAGATTGAGTGCGGCTTCGAACGAGTGCATAGAAGAAGCAGTTAAACGCAGCAATCTAATTATGCCTTCTCTACTTTCACAGGTAAATGCTCCTTTCTCCTACCTCCACTCTTAACTCCAAAACGCATTGACTCCTGCTGCCTTCCTCCTGGGTAAATGCTCCTTTCTCCTACCTCCACTCTTAACTCCAAAACGCATTGACTCCTGCTATATTCAGAACAAATGGTGTATTTATATTTTTGTATATGTTGATCAGCTCTCACCTTCAGTTGCACCCTTTTACGACTGGTGTCTGTTTCCTGAGAGAATCATCCCCCACTCCTCATGTGATCTTTATCAGCTTCTAATTGGGGTGGAGTTGAATGCTCATTTGAGCATCTCCCTATAAATTTAGATCAGCTCATGGGGGAGATCTTTGATGGGGGGCACAGTCTCTGATGGGGTGCTGCTTCAGATTGAGTGCGGCTTCGAACGAGTGCATAGAAGAAGCAGTTAAACGCAGCAATCTAATTATGCCTTCTCTACTTTCACAGGTAAATGCTCCTTTCTCCTACCTCCACTCTTAACTCCAAAACGCATTGACTCCTGCTGCCTTCCTCCTGGGTAAATGCTCCTTTCTCCTACCTCCACTCTTAACTCCAAAACGCATTGACTCCTGCTATATTCAGAACAAATGGTGTATTTATATTTTTGTATATGTTGATCAGCTCTCACCTTCAGTTGCACCCTTTTACGACTGGTGTCTGTTTCCTGAGAGAATCATCCCCCACTCCTCATGTGATCTTTATCAGCTTCTAATTGGGGTGGAGTTGAATGCTCATTTGAGCATCTCCCTATAAATTTAGATCAGCTCATGGGGGAGATCTTTGATGGGGGGCACAGTCTCTGATGGGGTGCTGCTTCAGATTGAGTGCGGCTTCGAACGAGTGCATAGAAGAAGCAGTTAAACGCAGCAATCTAATTATGCCTTCTCTACTTTCACAGGTAAATGCTCCTTTCTCCTACCTCCACTCTTAACTCCAAAACGCATTGACTCCTGCTGCCTTCCTCCTGGGTAAATGCTCCTTTCTCCTACCTCCACTCTTAACTCCAAAACGCATTGACTCCTGCTATATTCAGAACAAATGGTGTATTTATATTTTTGTATATGTTGATCAGCTCTCACCTTCAGTTGCACCCTTTTACGACTGGTGTCTGTTTCCTGAGAGAATCATCCCCCACTCCTCATGTGATCTTTATCAGCTTCTAATTGGGGTGGAGTTGAATGCTCATTTGAGCATCTCCCTATAAATTTAGATCAGCTCATGGGGGAGATCTTTGATGGGGGGCACAGTCTCTGATGGGGTGCTGCTTCAGATTGAGTGCGGCTTCGAACGAGTGCATAGAAGAAGCAGTTAAACGCAGCAATCTAATTATGCCTTCTCTACTTTCACAGGTAAATGCTCCTTTCTCCTACCTCCACTCTTAACTCCAAAACGCATTGACTCCTGCTATATTCAGAACAAATGGTGTATTTATATTTTTGTATATGTTGATCAGCTCTCACCTTCAGTTGCACCCTTTTACGACTGGTGTCTGTTTCCTGAGAGAATCATCCCCCACTCCTCATGTGATCTTTATCAGCTTCTAATTGGGGTGGAGTTGAATGCTCATTTGAGCATCTCCCTATAAATTTAGATCAGCTCATGGGGGAGATCTTTGATGGGGGGCACAGTCTCTGATGGGGTGCTGCTTCAGATTGAGTGCGGCTTCGAACGAGTGCATAGAAGAAGCAGTTAAACGCAGCAATCTAATTATGCCTTCTCTACTTTCACAGGTAAATGCTCCTTTCTCCTACCTCCACTCTTAACTCCAAAACGCATTGACTCCTGCTGCCTTCCTCCTGGGTAAATGCTCCTTTCTCCTACCTCCACTCTTAACTCCAAAACGCATTGACTCCTGCTATATTCAGAACAAATGGTGTATTTATATTTTTGTATATGTTGATCAGCTCTCACCTTCAGTTGCACCCTTTTACGACTGGTGTCTGTTTCCTGAGAGAATCATCCCCCACTCCTCATGTGATCTTTATCAGCTTCTAATTGGGGTGGAGTTGAATGCTCATTTGAGCATCTCCCTATAAATTTAGATCAGCTCATGGGGGAGATCTTTGATGGGGGGCACAGTCTCTGATGGGGTGCTGCTTCAGATTGAGTGCGGCTTCGAACGAGTGCATAGAAGAAGCAGTTAAACGCAGCAATCTAATTATGCCTTCTCTACTTTCACAGGTAAATGCTCCTTTCTCCTACCTCCACTCTTAACTCCAAAACGCATTGACTCCTGCTATATTCAGAACAAATGGTGTATTTATATTTTTGTATATGTTGATCAGCTCTCACCTTCAGTTGCACCCTTTTACGACTGGTGTCTGTTTCCTGAGAGAATCATCCCCCACTCCTCATGTGATCTTTATCAGCTTCTAATTGGGGTGGAGTTGAATGCTCATTTGAGCATCTCCCTATAAATTTAGATCAGCTCATGGGGGAGATCTTTGATGGGGGGCACAGTCTCTGATGGGGTGCTGCTTCAGATTGAGTGCGGCTTCGAACGAGTGCATAGAAGAAGCAGTTAAACGCAGCAATCTAATTATGCCTTCTCTACTTTCACAGGTAAATGCTCCTTTCTCCTACCTCCACTCTTAACTCCAAAACGCATTGACTCCTGCTATATTCAGAACAAATGGTGTATTTATATTTTTGTATATGTTGATCAGCTCTCACCTTCAGTTGCACCCTTTTACGACTGGTGTCTGTTTCCTGAGAGAATCATCCCCCACTCCTCATGTGATCTTTATCAGCTTCTAATTGGGGTGGAGTTGAATGCTCATTTGAGCATCTCCCTATAAATTTAGATCAGCTCATGGGGGAGATCTTTGATGGGGGGCACAGTCTCTGATGGGGTGCTGCTTCAGATTGAGTGCGGCTTCGAACGAGTGCATAGAAGAAGCAGTTAAACGCAGCAATCTAATTATGCCTTCTCTACTTTCACAGGTAAATGCTCCTTTCTCCTACCTCCACTCTTAACTCCAAAACGCATTGACTCCTGCTGCCTTCCTCCTGGGTAAATGCTCCTTTCTCCTACCTCCACTCTTAACTCCAAAACGCATTGACTCCTGCTATATTCAGAACAAATGGTGTATTTATATTTTTGTATATGTTGATCAGCTCTCACCTTCAGTTGCACCCTTTTACGACTGGTGTCTGTTTCCTGAGAGAATCATCCCCCACTCCTCATGTGATCTTTATCAGCTTCTAATTGGGGTGGAGTTGAATGCTCATTTGAGCATCTCCCTATAAATTTAGATCAGCTCATGGGGGAGATCTTTGATGGGGGGCACAGTCTCTGATGGGGTGCTGCTTCAGATTGAGTGCGGCTTCGAACGAGTGCATAGAAGAAGCAGTTAAACGCAGCAATCTAATTATGCCTTCTCTACTTTCACAGGTAAATGCTCCTTTCTCCTACCTCCACTCTTAACTCCAAAACGCATTGACTCCTGCTGCCTTCCTCCTGGGTAAATGCTCCTTTCTCCTACCTCCACTCTTAACTCCAAAACGCATTGACTCCTGCTATATTCAGAACAAATGGTGTATTTATATTTTTGTATATGTTGATCAGCTCTCACCTTCAGTTGCACCCTTTTACGACTGGTGTCTGTTTCCTGAGAGAATCATCCCCCACTCCTCATGTGATCTTTATCAGCTTCTAATTGGGGTGGAGTTGAATGCTCATTTGAGCATCTCCCTATAAATTTAGATCAGCTCATGGGGGAGATCTTTGATGGGGGGCACAGTCTCTGATGGGGTGCTGCTTCAGATTGAGTGCGGCTTCGAACGAGTGCATAGAAGAAGCAGTTAAACGCAGCAATCTAATTATGCCTTCTCTACTTTCACAGGTAAATGCTCCTTTCTCCTACCTCCACTCTTAACTCCAAAACGCATTGACTCCTGCTGCCTTCCTCCTGGGTAAATGCTCCTTTCTCCTACCTCCACTCTTAACTCCAAAACGCATTGACTCCTGCTATATTCAGAACAAATGGTGTATTTATATTTTTGTATATGTTGATCAGCTCTCACCTTCAGTTGCACCCTTTTACGACTGGTGTCTGTTTCCTGAGAGAATCATCCCCCACTCCTCATGTGATCTTTATCAGCTTCTAATTGGGGTGGAGTTGAATGCTCATTTGAGCATCTCCCTATAAATTTAGATCAGCTCATGGGGGAGATCTTTGATGGGGGGCACAGTCTCTGATGGGGTGCTGCTTCAGATTGAGTGCGGCTTCGAACGAGTGCATAGAAGAAGCAGTTAAACGCAGCAATCTAATTATGCCTTCTCTACTTTCACAGGTAAATGCTCCTTTCTCCTACCTCCACTCTTAACTCCAAAACGCATTGACTCCTGCTATATTCAGAACAAATGGTGTATTTATATTTTTGTATATGTTGATCAGCTCTCACCTTCAGTTGCACCCTTTTACGACTGGTGTCTGTTTCCTGAGAGAATCATCCCCCACTCCTCATGTGATCTTTATCAGCTTCTAATTGGGGTGGAGTTGAATGCTCATTTGAGCATCTCCCTATAAATTTAGATCAGCTCATGGGGGAGATCTTTGATGGGGGGCACAGTCTCTGATGGGGTGCTGCTTCAGATTGAGTGCGGCTTCGAACGAGTGCATAGAAGAAGCAGTTAAATGCAGCAGTTGAACTAAAGCAGGAGAACTTAAGCAGCAGGAAGACACAACAACAGTAAGAAGCTCTACTGCATGCTGGAAGACTGCAAGCAAACACCCTGGGAAACCTCTTACATGCCTGAGACCCACTCTGTGTGCCTTTATATAATACGCCCCTCTTCTCATCATATTACTACCCTCTGTTCCCAAATCTCATTTCTCTACCCCTCTGCTCCACCCCACAACCTGTACATCTCCCCCTCACTGCTATCATCTCCCTACTACTGCTCTCTTCACCTCCCCAAAATGTCTCCTCCACTCCTCCTTCTCATTTTCCTCTCCTCCGTTCCCAAATTCCATTCACTATATCCCTCTGCCCCTCCCAAACATTTGTATATCGTGTCCTCACTGCTTCCCTCACCCCTCTATGGCACCCACCACCTCCTCCTATTACTCCTCTCTCCCACTGACCCCAACACCTCCACTAGGAGTTTCTCACGCTCCTGCACATCCTGCTCCCATGCCACCTTTCTCACCCTTCTCCTCCTCCTAGCCGCGGGGGACATCTCCCCGAATCCTGGCCCTCCACCTCCCTCACCCGCTCAACACCCTCCCACCTCCACGTCCTACTGCAACCCCCGCAACTTAGTATCTGTCCCCCTGCTCCCTAAAATCTACCCCCCGTTTTCATGTGCACTCCTGAACGCCCGTTTGGTGTGCAACAAGCTTACCGCCATCCACGACCTCTTTGTTTCCCGCTCCCTCAACCTCTTAGCGATTACGGAAACCTGGATCCAGCCCACTGATTCTACCTCCCCTGCTGCACTCTCCTACGGAGGTCTCACCTGGACCCACTCACCCAGGCCTAACGGTCGTAAAGGTGGTGGGGTTGGTCTGCTCCTGTCACCGCAGAGCACCTTCCGAGTCCTCCCAAACCCCCCCTCCCTATCCTTCTCCTCCTTCGAGGCCCACTGCCTCCGACTATTCTCCCCAACCCCCCTGAAGATTGCTGTGATATACCGGCCTCCTGGATCCATACCCCGCTTCCTGGATGACTTCTCCTCCTGGCTACCCTTCTTCCTCTCCTCTGAGCTACCCACCATAATTCTTGGGGATTTCAACATCCCTGTCAACCTCGACAACCCGGACACAGCCCGTCTCCTCCACCTAACCTCCTCCTTTGCACTTGCACAGTGCATACAATCCACCACCCACTCCGACGGAAATATCCTTGATCTTGTCTTCTCCAACCGATGCGCTCCCCACAACCTCACTAACACCCCCTTCCCTCTCTCTGACCACAACCTGATAACCTTCTCTATCTCCTCGTCCTCCAACGCCTACCCCTCCAAATGTCACACTACTACCAGCCGTAACCTCCGCAACCTTAATCCTGCCTCCCTCCACTCTGCAGCTGATCAACTCCACGACCGCATCCTCCCCCTGTCCTGCCCCGACTTGGCTTTGACCGCCTACAACAACGCGCTCTCAACAGCCCTTGACTCACTAGCGCCTTTAACCACACGCAACATCAGACCCCGACCGCTCCAGCCCTGGCAGACTGATCACACCAAAACCCTCAAACGACAAAGTCGTGCCCTGGAGCGACTATGGCGCAAAACCAAATCCAAACAAGCCTTCACCCGCTACAAATCTGCCTTCCGCACCTACACCTCCTCCCTCCATGCTGCCAAACAGGCCTACTTCTTGACCCTCATCAAGGCCCTCTCCTCCAATCCTCGCCGACTCTTCTCTGCCTTCAACTCTCTACTCTCTCCACCCCCACCTCCACCCAGCACCTCACTCACTGCCCTTGAGATTGCCAATCACTTCAAAAACAAAATTGACACAATTCGCAAGGACATTGCCGCAACTCACACGCCCTCTCAACCTGTCCCCTCTCACACAGCTACCCCCTTATCCCCACTCCCCCTCGACTTAACCCGCAGGGATTTCGTCGCTGCTCAAACTCTCTCCAACCCCCTTCACCCTCACTCAGCTACCCCCTCATCACCCCTCTCCCACGGCCCCACCACTGCTCTGACCTCCTCTTCCACCCCACCCTACATTCCTCATACTGAAGCTCCCCCAACACTCCGCACCTTTGACCTTACTACCATCGAGGAAGTCTCCAAGATCCTCTCTGATGCCCGCCTCACCACCTGCCCCCTCGACCCTATCCCCTCACAACTCCTACGACCTTCCTCCTCCTCCATCCTACGCTCCCTCACCCACATCTTCAATCTCTCCCTCTCCTCAGGCACTTTCCCCTCCCCTCTGAAACATGCACACATCACCCCCATACTTAAAAAGCCCTCCCTGGACCCCAATGACCCGAACAACCTCAGACCCATCTCCCTGCTCCCATTTACATCTAAACTCCTCGAGCGCCTAGTCTACACCCGCCTATGCTCTCACCTCAACGACAACAACCTCCTCGATCCCCTACAGTCCGGCTTCCGTCCCCTACACTCCACCGAAACTGCCTTACTCAAACTCTCCAACGACCTGCTAACCGCCAAAGCTAATGGCCACTATTCAGTGCTCCTACTCCTTGACCTCTCTGCGGCCTTCGACACAGTCGACCACCCCCTCCTCCTCAAAAAACTACACTCCCTCGGCCTCAGAGATTCTGCTCTCTCCTGGCTCTCATCCTACCTGTCACAACGCTCCTTCAGCGTTACCTATAATGCTACCACCTCCCCCTCACTCCCCCTCTCTGTTGGGGTCCCTCAAGGCTCTGTCCTCGGGCCCCTTCTCTTCTCCATCTATACCTCCTCCCTTGGCCTACTCATACACTCTCACGGCTTCAACTACCACCTCTATGCCGACGACACACAAATCTATCTCTCAACCCCCCACCTCACCCCCTTGGTCTCAGCCCAAATCACACACCTACTGAGCGACATATCAGACTGGATGTCGCTCCACTTCCTTAAATTGAACCTCTCCAAAACCAAGTTTCTTGTCTTCCCCCCAGCCCGGACACCACCCCCCATTGATTTCTCCATCACATCCAACAACGCTACCATCAAACCCCCCCCGCAGGCCAGAGTACTGGGTGTCATTCTGGACTCCAACCTATCCTTCCAGCCCCAAGTCCAATCTTTAACAAACTCGTGCAGACTCCACCTCCGCAACATCGCCAAAATCCGCACGTTCCTAACCCCAGAAACCACTAAACAGCTCATCCACTCCCTCATCATATCACGACTCGACTACTGCAACTCCCTCCTCACTGGCCTGCCTCGCCGCTGGCTATCCCCTCTTCAGTCCATCCTGAACACGGCTGCCAGACTCATTCACCTTTCCAACCGCTCTGTCTCCGCCACCCCCCTCTGCCAATCCCTCCACTGGCTTCCGATTGCGCAACGGATCAAATTCAAAATCCTAACGCTGACGTACAAAGCTGTCCACCATACTGCCCCGTACTACATCTCTGACCTAATATCCAAGTACCGCCCAACACGCACACTCCGCTCCTCACAAGACCTCCTTCTCTCTAGTTCCCTGGTCTCCTCCTCCCATGCCCGCCTCCAGGACTTCTCCAGGGTGTCACCCATCCTCTGGAACTCCCTGCCCCAACCCATCAGATTATCACCTACTCTCCTCTCCTTTAGGCGCACCCTGAAAACCCATCTCTTCAGGGAAGCCTACCCCACCCCCTGCTAACTTGCCGACCTCCTCCACTCTTCCTACCACTCCATCCCCCACAGCTATCTCCTCCTGTGCCACCACCCCCTCCCTCCTAGATTGTAAGCTCGAAAGAGCAGGGCCCTCGATCCCCTCATGTTTTGCATTGTATTGGTATTGTTCTGTCACATGTTCTGTCTCCCTTTGTAATGTACAGCGCTGAGCGAACTATTGGCGCTTTATAAATACTGTATAATAATAATAATAATATTAGGTATTGGTTCAAGAAAAACTAGTGAGAATGAGTGAGTGAGAATAATGCTACACGAATGTATGTGTAATGAAACTATCATAGTACATATCGAAAAGGAAATCTGCTCTCTGGTTCTGAAATTGCTAATTTTCTGTCTGTCAGTAGATTAGATCAAATATCCACACAAGAATTTTTTTATTTACTCTGAACTTCCTGACTTTGTTACAAGCCATTTACTCAAAGTATTTTCAGAAGGTCAGCAATAGCAGATAAAGTATTATCTAAAGGTGAACTGAAGCCACCAAATACCACTTAATGCAGTAAGGTAGAATTTTTAGGAACTCATCCACTCCAAATTAAATCTGTTTCTTTTACTGGCCTTAAAGTGGTTCTAAAGACTCATAGTTTTTTTAATGTTCATGTATTCTATGCTGTGTGTAGCCCCACTCCCAGACCCCTCCCCAATCCTTACACGAGTCCCTTCCGATCCAGCGATGCCAATGAGGAGAGAGCGGGGACCGGAAGGGGGGAGGGACCAAGCCACGTCTCTGTATGTATTATGGATGCATAGAGCAGCGGCTCAGAAATGAGTATGCAGTGGTGTTCCAGGGCAAGCAGCTTTCTCTGGGGGCACTGCTGAGCCTGGACTGGCTCAGTGCCATCAGTTGACAGTAGCTTTAGCCCAAATCTGTAGAACACAGGAGAAGTATGGCCAAAAGAGCATTGGCTATGTTTCTCCTTTAACACCGTTACATAATTTGTAAATGTAAAGGTTCTTTGGATGGCAATGGGGGGTGTTTGCCAATGGCTGCAGTGCTAAAGCTCACAGGGTATTCTGTGTTTCTAAATAAAAAAACTCGGCGCAATCAGATAATCCTACAAATGTGAACCTATGTGGCAACATAAAAATTATATCATATAAATGCAACACATCCGCATGATGAAATGCAATACATGTGACTAAATAAACTTCATTAATCATCTATTATGCAAAACATCCACATAATATAAAAATGGTTAAAATACAGTGAAAAAACTATCCACAATAAAATAATGAATGTATAAAGTCTACTAATTTCTTCTTGCACCTTGAATAAAGTCCATATAAGTGTAAAACATCCTTCGGTGTAGATATTTGAAATAAATCATCACGAAATAGTGCATCTGCCACCTTCCAACCAGGCTGCTTTCCTCGGGTTTTTGACCTGTTGCATTAGGTCAGTTTGCACCTTGCCCTTTAAAAGGGTTCTATCTCTGTGCAGCTTTGTCGGTGTCTTAACCTCACAAAAATCATCATTCCTTCATAAATATGCTCAAAAGAATAAAGCGAACTTCATTGCGCAACATGTAAACCTCCCATAAATAGTTTATTAAAGGGTTAAAAAATCCACTCACAAAGTAAGTGCACTACATCCACTGCACATAGAATAAATTGCTTCTTTAAAATCAAACCAGTTACCCCCTTAAGACTGGATTTTGGCTTCAGATACTTCACCAAGATACCTGACCTTCGGTTCCTGTTTACGCGGTGACCCGGCCACATCCTTAACGCGTTTCGTCATCCAATCATGCTGAATTGCTGTGTGCTGCTGTATTCATGTATGTGGTGGTGCTTTAGTAAACATGAGTACAGTGTACAGGCCTATGCAAAAAAATAGAAAATTCTCTTTATGATGAACTCATGTTTATGACAGCACCTCTATATCTATGAGTACAGCAGTGCACAGCCATTCACTGACAGTTTGTACACTGCACCTGGACTGCATAACGCATTAATAGGCCCAAAGGCCCCAAACCCTATCAGATTTTACTAGCACAGTAACCAGGACACTTATGTTTATAAAAGATATGTAAATTTTATTACAAAAATAATAAACACAAATTAGACATTTTTATGAGTGTATAGTACATAGATACCAACTGAATACCAATTCACCACAATTCCCACAATTTTGTAGACTGTATACATGGCTTATTGCCATATCATCTCAACATAATAATCTGTAGAGAACAGTCCTCGTAGGTCGCCACGTTCTTCAGAACACATAGATGAAAGACTGCAGTAGTAACCAAATAGAAAGAAAGAATTATCTGACATTTTCACATCATTGAGATACATATTTTTTACCGCTAAACAAAGCATGCTATTTGATCTGCACCTCAAATTTGTAGATGTGGCTAATGTGCACGAAATCCCTGGGGCAGGCAAGGAGGAAAAAAAGGGTGAGAAAATATGCCAGCAATTACATTGAATGGGTTCAGCTGGCCTGTGTACAAGGGCCCTTATTGATTGTGAATTGAATAAACGATGCTATAAATCAGGCAGGTCCAACTCAAGTCCAAGGATGGGCTTCAAAGGCAGGCTGCAGCTTGACAAATATAAACCATAACTGGAAATATTTAAATACAGAAACAAAGTAACCAATATGTCAATTTAGAAACATTAAAACATCTTTAACTACCCACTACCTTCTTCAGCTCAAATTCACTGCACAACACTTTTACTACTCTCTGCCCCTTAACCAAGGCCAAGCACAATTAGCCCCCGTTCACATCAAGCTCGACTTTGAAATCATGTGACTTACAGTGAAGTAAGGGACATGCCGACTTCAAGTGCGGTTTGCAAGACATCTGACACAGATGTCTATGCAAATTGCACGAAAAGTAGTGCATGTACTACTTTAGAAATGGGTGCAGCTTCGACTAAGTCGGGACCGCACTGATTTGACTGCTGTAATTTGTGGACAATAGGGTGAGACTTGGCATACGATTTGCAAGTCGCTTGGCATGCAGATCGCATGCCAAATTGCACCCGATGTGACCGAGGGCTAAATGTCTTTCAAATTCACACAGCCTTGTATTCAAAGGCCTGTTTTATTCTGGGTCACACAAGAGTATTGTGCCTGGCCACCACCCAGTCACTCATTACATGAAGCTATGGCTGCACTGACTATTGTGCTTTCCCCCTCCGGTCACTCTTAACCTTGGCCACATTCTCTGCTGCTAATCACCACCTTCATTGAAGAGATGTGTCTCCAGCTCTGGGGCTGTTGGGAAAGTACAGCCAGCTCCACCGTCTGCTCTCTACAGTCATGGCCAAAAATCTTGACACCCCTGAATTTCTGTCAGATAATGCACCACTTTGCCCAGAAAATTGTTACAATTACAAATGTTTAGACATTCTCATGCTTATTTCTTTTGTTTGTATTGGTATGGCACAAAAACTGGAGAAACAAAAAGCCAAATCTGACACATTACACGCAAAAGTGCAAAAATGGACTGAACAAAATTATTGGCACCCTCAATTTAATATTTGGTAGCACACCCCTTGGAAAAAATACCTGAAATCAATTGTTTCCTGTAACCATCAATTAGTTTCTTACACCTTCACATCACCAACACTATCTTACTGGAATTTTGGACCACTCTTCTTTTGCCAGCTGCTCCAGGTCTCTCCGATTAGAAGGGTTCCGTTTCCTAACTGCTGTTTTGAGATCTCTCACAGGTGCTCTATGGGATCCAGATCTGGACTCATTGTTGGCCAGTTCAGTACTCTCTAGTACTTTGTCTTAAACTATTTTTGGGTGCTTTTTGACATGTGCTTTGGGTCATTGTCCTGCTGTAAGACCCATGACCTCTGACAGAGACCCAACTTTCTGACACTGGGCTCTACATTGCACCCCAGAATTCTTTGGTAGTCTTCAGATTTCACAATGCCATGCACATAGTCAAGACATCCAGTGACTGAAGCAGCAAAGCAACCCCAAAACATCAGTGAACCTCCACCATGTTTAACTGTAGGGACTGTAGCAATCGTGAACACAGAGATGGTCATCCATTTTGCTCCAAACCCTCCATCTTGTATCTCTCTCCCTCTTTCCTCATCCCCCTCCCTCTCTGTTGAGTGACATGTGGTCTGCTTGATGCAGAGTTCAAAAAGGCATCAAAACCCAGCGGGAGAGCTCATGGCTATAAACCCCAATTAGCCTGGCCCCCAGATGTCTGCGAGACTCTGCTTGGAGAAGGATCATAAAACCATAAACCAGTCCTTCGCTGAGCCTCAAAGACATTCCAGATGAGCCATAAAGCAGACATCACATCCAGCATCCACTTTCCCCTATGATTACATATCTTGGACTACGAAAGACGTACATAAAAACCAGGCATATATTCAGATCGGTCTCTTTAATACAAGTCGTCTGATATATTACATCCCCTAGCTGATATCAACAGGAGAGCAGAAAATAATATCTCCTTAACCATCCCAGCAGGTATGTCATATTTCATATGTAGACATTCAGCTGATGATTCTGCGTATTAATCTACTAATGGCAAGGTTGCTAAATGCACCGACAGTAAGTTATGAACCATGACATCAACTGCAAGGGTTTTTTGGTTCTAGCTTGGGTCTCTACCCCAACACCCCTCGCCAAATGAGGCAATTGATTCTCTGCTTCAGGGAGACCCCCTGCTAAGTTCCTAGAAAAAGGCTGTTATGCTTGGAGCTAAGCTTAGGGAAGCTGAGTTGAGTTGAAGTTGAAGAAGCACACTTTTAACATCGGAACTAACTTTGGGAGATAAAGTACCCTTTTGGCTCAGAAAACTGGAAGCTGCTTAAACCAAGGCTTTTGGCAAGTACGTTATCTATCTAAATTCCTTTCTGTTATCTCTTTTGCTGTGTTATTGCTCTCTGTATATTTATATATATATATATTGGCTACATCTTTTTCTGTAAATATTTTTATTGCAGCATTTTGACCTTTTAGTAATAAATCTTACTTTCTGAAAGTGTTGAACTGTTTCTAAAGCTCTTTAATGCAAACTAAGAACCCCTGCCTCTGAAGAGCGCTACTGTGTGTGTTTAAACCTCTGTATATCCTGTCTGCGGTGACAGTGGTATACAGATGATTATTCAACATCATAGTGTTATTGCTGATATTGCCACGTTTCCTCTTTCTCTGTACAAAAAGGAGGTGGTGGCAGTGTGAAGGGTTAATTGCGTAATTAACCTGACCCAGTAACAATCGCTCTCAGGCTGCAGACACACAGATTGTGATCCATTAGCTGGAAAATCTTTGTGCAGGGTGCAGCTGGGCGTGGCATTGTTACGAATGTGACAGCGCGGTTTTAGATTGGCTAGTCCTTCGGTCACGAGTTTGGTGAGAAGGGCTGGGGTCTGACGCCGCGACCATCACAGGGACTGTATTCATTTCTTTAAAGCCCTCTTTTCTATTTCTGAAAAGAGCAGAATTATGGGCTTTACCAAAAAGCTGTAATTTTCGTCTGTCCACAGCACATTCTTCCAAAAGGATTTTGGCTTCCTCAGGTAAGTTTTGGCAAACTTCAATCTGTTTTCTATGTTTCTATGTCATCAGTGGGGTCTTCCTGGGTCTCCTACTACAGCATCCCTTTTCATTCAGATGGCGACATACTGTATAGCGTGAACTGACACAGTTGTACCCTGTGCCTGAAGGTCAGCTTGAATTTGTCTGGAAGTTGATTGAGGTTCTTTAGCCACCATTGGAACAATCCTCTGTTGCAATCTTTGATCAGATTGTCCACGTTCAGGGAGATCAGCACCTGTTGAGTGATACAGGCGAGTTTAATTACAAATTACAGTAGCATCACAAACCTGGAATGCAATTATTTCCTACACTTTTGAGATGGTGCCAATAATTTTGTCCAGTCCATTTTAGGAGTTTTGCATGAAATGTGTCAGATTTGGCTTTTTCTTTCTCCACTTTTTTGTGTCATACCAATACAAACAAAAAGAAATAAACATGAGAATGCCTAAACATTTGTAATTGCAACAATTTTCTGGACGAAGTAGTGCTATATTTGACAGAAATGCAGGGGTGCCAATATATTTGGCTATGCCTGTATCTTGTCCAGTCAGAGAATGCCTTGCATTTACTAAAAAAATTCAAGGTGTTCTATGAATGGCGGCAGTGCTGAGCAGGCGAACTCCCTTCAATTCCTGGTCAGGGAAAGCTGTTCGAACAGAATCCCAGCAGGACCCGGAAGATCATAGTTATAATTGTAGTAGCACCAACCAACACAGTGGTTTCCAGTCTACTTTGCAGAGACTACCATGATAAACACCAACTGCACTTCAAACACGTTTGGCATCAAATAATTTGAAAACATCATTTGACACTCACCATTATGCTGAGTAACCAAACTTGTTGTGGCTGCCTATGGGTTGAAAGTTTTTTGTAGGTGGCAAAAATCCTGTGTATTAAAAAGGATTAGGATACTGTCGCCCAGTTTAATGCAGGGGTCAAGTATAATGTTCAACATAGCATATACAGTGTACAATATAGCAAAAGCAGTGTAGGGAGTCAGGAGTATAATATACAATATAGTGTATATAGTGCAAGGGTCAGGAGTATAATTTACAACATAATGTATACAGTGCAGGGGCCAGGAGTATAATGTACAACATAGTTAATTTATTGCAGGGCTCAAGAGTACACTACACAACATAGTGAATGCAGTACAAGGACCAGGAGAATAATGTACAACATAGTGTACACAGTGCAGGGGTCAGGAATATAACATAAAAACTAGGGTATACAGTGCAGGAGTATAATTACAACATGGTAATTATAATTAGGAGTATTATGTGCAACATTGTAAATGCAGTGCCCGGGTCAGAAATATTTAAGATACAGTACTGTATACAGAGTGCAGTGGTCAGTGATATTGTGATCTTTAGTGCTGGTCAGTGGGAGAAAATATATAAAACTTTGCAGCAGTTCTTTTACCACTTCCTGTTTTCACCTCTGCTTCAGAGCCAGTCTGTGAAGTGGGGAAAAGACTTGCATATAAAGGAGCTGTTGGGGGATTTGAATATTATTGAGCCACCACGGGATTTGAATATGGATACATCACCAAGGATTTAGCATATATGGGCTGTGGGCATAAAGCAAAAGGGCAGAATAGTTAGCCTTGGATCACGCCGCTGCAACTTCAGGTGCAACATGCGATTTACATGCGATTGATAAATCGCACCTGAACTCGCATCCAATGTACCTCTATGGCACTATTTTAATAGGTGCGATTTCAAGTAGCGCAATTTGAAAAAGTTGCCGCATTACTTTTTCACCACTTAAGTGCAATTTAACTCTCATAGACTGTAAGGTAAACGGCACTGAAATCGCACCTGTGTCTATATCAGCGCTAGTTTGAAGTCGCGTTTTAAATGGGACCAAATCTCAGCACTTTGAAATCGCATTCAGTGTGAACCAGGGCTCGAAGACAGAATCTGTGAGCTTCAAGCTATGATACAGGACAGAGCCAAGGACACAACCTTCACAGGATAACTGAATAAAAAGCAGGATTATCCCTGCAAATTTGGGATAGATGACAAGTATGGCAATGTATTTCTGATAATTTGCAGACTGAAAACAATAGGATGAACTGTCAAATCACCTGTTAAAACTAACCTGTGCTATGTATACACATGAAAAAGTAACACACCATGTGTACAGTAGGTACCAAAAAGTGAAGATGTGAAGTGTAGAGCTAAACAAATAATAATAAAATTAAAGTGCATCAAAATAAATAATTAAATAATGTATTTTTTGTGCTATAAAAAAAAAGACTGACAATTTTGAGGAAAAAAATTTTTTTTGACTTTTTGCTATTAAACATGTCCAGTAAAAAAATTGTAAAAATCAAATTTCGTCATACATTTATGACAAAATGTACTTTGCTACATGTCTTTGCTAAAGAAAAAATCCCAGTATGTGTAAATTAATTGGTTTACATGAAAGTTATAGCGTTTACAAATGGCAGTATATATACTGGGATTTTTTTAAATTTCTACTAGTAATGGCTGCAATCAGCAATTTATAGCGGGACTGCATGGACATTCTGACACTGGGGGGAACTGACCTGGTGTCACTGACATCCCCAGAGACACCAATATAGTGATCAGTACTAATAAAAAGCACTGACGCTGTACTAATGGTACTGGGCAGGAAGGGGTTAACATGAGGGCGATCAAAGTGTTAACTGTGTGCTGGGAGTGTTTTACTAGGTGGCTGTGTCCGTGTGCTTCACTGTAATCACACTTCTTTGGATGGCTGTGCTGTACACAGCCATCCAAAGCAGTGTTCCCGAGCTGACTGGGAGGAGAACTTTTAGTAAACAAAACAGTTTTCCTCCCCGTTGGAGATCCTCAGAAATCACCAGGTGTCGATTGACAGCCGCAGCTGTAAATGGCAGTGTGGGAACACCCCCTACGTGGAAATGCAAAATCATATATATATATCCGTGGTTATGCGCACCCGTGCCACCCTGTAGCAGTATTTATGTTATAGGACAGTCGGGAAGCTGTTAAAGCATGTATATATTGGGATATAATGTATGTGCTTATATAGTTGCATGCTTCATTATCTAATAGCAATCAAAATAACTATACTAAACAAACTTTTTACCAGTCTGAAAAAAATCAAGAGAAGAATGAGCCATACTCCCTCTTGCCCTAATAAACACAATAATCCCTCCTAGGTTATTTCCTGTTCATAGTATGAACATTTTCCATTTGATAAGTTGATAAGTCTTCATAAAACAAGTAAAGACACAAGATATACTGTGTGTGTGTATATATATACTGTATATATATTTATTTATTTATTTTTGAGAAATAATGAACTACATGACTTTTAACTAGTATTATTTTGCTTTTTTGTTTACATTTTTTTCTGCTGTTTGCTTATAGAGTTTCAATTAACTTATCTGCAAATATTATAACAGTCTTTGTAGAATTTATAAAAGAAGGAACAACAGAAGAAAAATACACACACACACACACACTATCTCACAGAAGTGAGTACACCCCTCACATTTTTGCAAATATTTTATTATATCTTTTCATGTGACAACACTGAAGAAATGACACTTTGCTACAATGTAAAGTAGTGAGTGTACAGCTTGTATAACAGTGTAAATTTGATGGAAAGTGTAAAGGTGATGGATTGGCCAAGCATGTCTCCAGACCTAAACCCTATTGAGCATCTGTGGGGCATCCTCAAATGGAAGGTGGAAGAGCGCAAGGTCTCTAACATCCACCAGCTCCGTGATGTCGTCATGGAGGAGTGGAAGAGGACTCCAGTGGCAACCTGTGAAGCTCTGCTGAACTCCATGCCCAAGAGGGTTAAGGCAGTGCTGGAAAAAAAATATTGACACTTTGGGCCAAATTTGGGCATTTTCACTTAGGGGTGTACTCACTTTTGTTGCCAGCGGTTTAGACATTAACCACTTGAGCTCCTGAGGATTTACCCCCCTTAATGACCAGGCCTTTTTGGCGCTGCACTAATTTAAATGATAATTGCGCGGTCATGCAATGCTGTACCCAAATGAAATTTAGGTCCTTTTTTCACACAAATAGAGCTTTCTTTTGATGGTATTTTGTGCACTTTTTATTTTTTGCGCTATAAACAAAAAAACACAAAAATTTGGAAAAAAAACAATATTTTCTACTTTCAGCTATAAAAAATATATCGTAAACTCAAAGTTAGTCATAAATTTAAGCCAAAATGTATTCTGCTACATTTTTTTGGTAAAAAAAATCCCAATAAATGTATATTGATTGCTTTGTGTGAAAGTTATAGCGTCTACAAACTATGGTATAGATACTGTAATTTATGCCTTTTTTTGCTATACAGCGCTGCACTAATTCAAATGATAATTGCACGGTCATGCAATGCTGTACCCAAACGAAATTTACGTCCTTTTTTTCACACAAATAGAGCTTTCTTTTTTGGTATTTTATCACCTGTACGCTTTTTATTTTTTGCGCTATAAACAAAAAAATCAGAAAAATTTTGAAAAAAAACTATATTTTCTACTTTCAGCTATAAAAAATATATCGTAAACTCAAAGTTAGTCATAACTTTAAGCCAAAATGTATTCTGCTACATGTTTTTGGTAAAAAAAATCCTGTGCATTAGCGGGCAAACTGGCGCTATATGGGAGGGGCGCTAACACTATCGGAAGTCACCAGTGACACTAATACAGTGATCAGTAAAAATCTGTTCACTGTAATCAATGACACTGGTGACAGGGCAGTGAAGGGGTTAACTGGGGGGCGATCAAGGGGTTAAATGGGATTACTGGTGTACTGGCGGGCAAACTGGCGCTATCTGGGAGGGGCGCTAACACTATTGGAATTCGCCAGCGACACTGATACAGTGATCAGTAAAAATCTGTTCACTGTGATCAATGACACTGGTGACAGGGCAGTGAAGGGGTTAACTCGGGGGGGGGGGTCGATAAAGGGGTTAGACGGGATTACTGGTGTATTAGCGGGAAATCTGGCGCTATCTGGGAGGGGCGCTAACACTATCGGAAGTCGCCAGCGACACTGATACAGTGATCAGTAAAAATCGGTTCACTGAACAGTGACACTGGTGACAGGGCAGTGAAGGGGTTAACTGGGGGGGGGGGAGAGATTAAGGGGTTAAATGGGATTACTGGTGTACTAGCAGGCAAACTGGCACTATCTGGGAGGGGCGCTTACACTATCGGAAGTCGCCAGTGACACTGATACAGTGATCAGTAAAAATCGGTTCACTGATCAGTGACACTGGTGACAGGGCAGTGAAGGGGTTAACTGGGGGGGGCGATCAAGGGGTTAAAAGTGATTACTGGTGTACTGGCGGGCAATCTGGCGCTATCTGGGAGGGGCGCTAACACTATCGGAAGTCGCCAGCGACACTGATACAGTGATAAGTAAAAATCGGTTCACTGATCAGTGACACTGGTGACAGGGCAGTGAAGGAATTAACTGGGGGGGGGGATTAAGGGGTTAAACGGGATTACTGGTGAACTAGCGGGCAAACTGGCGCTATCTGGGAGGGGCGCTAACACTATCGGAAGTCGCCAGCGACACTATACAGTGATCAGTAAAAATCGATTCACTGATCAGTGACACTGGTGACAGGGCAGTGAAGGGGTTAACTGGGGGGGGCGATCAAGGGATTAAACGGGATTACTGGTGTACTGGCAGGCAATCTGGCGCTATCTGGGAGGGGCACTAACACTATCGGAAGTCGCCAGCGACACTGATACAGTGATCAGTAAAAATCGGTTCACTGATCAGTGACACTGGTGACAGGGCACTTCTCTGTCTGGAACGGAATGTGTCCAGGCAGAGAAGAATGACATCGTTTCCTGTCCTATGTAAATGTCAACACAGGACAGGATAGGACAGGGACCGATCATCTGATTTCAGCCAGACATCACTGGCTGAAATCTAATGATTGATCCCTCCGGGAACGAATCGTGTCACCCGCGGGTCGGCGGGAGCGCGCACGCGCCCCCTGCCGGCGAAAACGTTGGGAGCGCGGAACCCGTTTTAAAACGTGGTTTTGCGCCCCAGTGCCGCCCTGCACACGTATATATACAGTGGCAGGGCGGCAAGAGGTTAATGGCTGTGTGTTGAGTTATTTTGAGGGGACAGTAAATTTACACTGTTATACAAGCTGTACACTCAATACTTTACATTGTAGCAAAGTGTAATTTCTTCAGTGTTGTCACATGAAAAGATACACACTGCTCAAAAGAATTAAAGGAACGCGTTAAAAACACATCAGATCTCAATGCGGCAAAATATCATGCTAGATATCTGTACAGATATGGACTGAGTAATGTGTTAGAAACGTACGGATGCCCCATCGTTTGATGGAAATGAAAATTATCAACCTACGGTGGACTCAATTCAAAGACACCCCGAAAATCAAAGTGAGAAACTGATGCAGCAGGCTAGTCCATTTTGCTGAAATTTCATTGCAGCAACTCAAAATTGTACTCAGTAGCTCGTATGGCCACCAGATGCTTGTATGCATGTCTGACAACATCGGGGCATGCTCCTAATGAGACAACAGATGGTGTCCTGTTGTATTCCCAGATCTGGACCAGAGCATCACTGAGCTCCTGGACAGTCTTAAGTGCAACCTGGTGGCGTCAGATGGACCGAATCAGGATATTCCAGAGGTGTTATATTGGATTTAGGTCAGGTGAGCGTGAGGGCCATTCAATGGTATCACTTCCTTCATCCTCCAGGAACTGCCTGCATACTCTTGCCACATGAGGCCGGGCATTTGTCGTGCACCAGGAGGAACCCAGGAACCACTGCAACAGCGTAGGGTCTGACAATGGGCCAAGAATTTCATCCCAATACCTAATGGCAGTCAGGGTGCCATTGTCTAGCCTGTAGAGGTCTATGTGTCCCTTCACGGATATGCCTCCCCAGACCATCACTGACCCACCACCAAAACAATCCTGCTGAATGATGTTACAGGCAGCATAACATTCTCCACGGCTACTTCAGACCCTTTCAGGTCTGTCACATGTGTTCAGGGTAAACTTGCTCTCATCTGTGAAAAGCACAGGGCGGCAGTGGCAGACCTGCCGATTCCAGTGATCAATGGCAAATGCCAATCTAGCTCTATGGTGCTGGGCAGTGAGCACAGGGCCCACTAGAGGATGTTGGGCCCTCAGGCCGCCCTCATGAAGTCTGTTTCTGATTATTTGGTCAGAGACTGTCAGAGCCTGGGATCGAACCTGGGCCTTCTGCAGCGAGAGGCCGGTGGATACTTATACCCCACACCTCAGGTGAGCCTGCGTCATTCCCAGGGTGACCCGCTGGTGTACCAATCCTGCTGGTTTCAGGTAAACCTAACAACTGCTGTAGCAACTGGTCTCTGAACCTGACCCAGACCGTGACAGAGACATTCACACCGGTGGCCTGCTGGAGATCATTTTGTAGGGCTCTGGCAGTGCTCATCTGGTTCTACTTGCACAAAGGAGCAGATACCAGTTCTGCTGATGGAATAAGGACCTTCTACGGCCCTGTGCAGCTCTCCTAGTGTAACTGCCAGTCTCTTGGAATCTCCTCCATGTTCTTGAGATTGTTCTGGGAGACACAGCAAACCTTCTGGTAATGGCACGTATTGATATGCCATCCTGGAGGAGTTGGACTGCCTGTGTGACATGGACCCTAGCCTAATTCAAAAGTAGTGAAAAACAGTCAGAAAAGATGAGTAGGGAAAAAAATGTCCACCTGTAAAACCATTCCTGTTTTGGGGGTCGTCTCATTGTTGCCCATCTAGTGCACCTGTTGTTAAGTTCATTAACCCAAAGCAGCTGAAACTGATTAACAACCCCCTCTGCTACTTAAATGACCAGATCAATATCCCAGGAGTTTAATTGACTTGATGCTATACTCTGATTAAAAAGTGTTCCTTTAATTTTTTTGAGCATGGTATCTATACACAAGTCATTCTGCACCAACGGGTAGGGGGCGCTCCCACGCTATTTCTTCTGTGATTTATCACAGCAGAAGCCGATCTGGCCAATGGATGTCTACCTGCGCTCTCCGACTGTCAAGGAGAGAGGCTGGATGGAACTTCATGTAAACAAGGCAGAGCTCTGTCCTGACAGCGGGGATGTGATGGATTTTCTTTCTGTACAAAACAGGGAATAAAATCCATCACATCCCTTAGTAAAAACACCACACACAGTACACAATAGCACTGGCCAAGCACACATTCAACCCTTTGATTGCCCTAGATGTTTAACCCCTTCCCAGCTAGTGTCATTAGTACAGTGGCAGTGCATGTTTTTAGCATTGATCACTGTATTAGTGTCACTGGTTCCCACAAAGTGTCAAAAGTGTCAGTGTCCAATTATAGTTGTTCCGTTATAAGTGCCTGATTGCCACCATTACTAGTATAAAACTAAATAAATAAAAATTTCAGTATACATCCCATACTTTGCAGGCACTATAACGTTTGCGCAAACCAATCAATATACACTTATTGGGATTTTTTTTTTCAAACAATATGCAGCAGAATACCTATTGGCCTAAATTTATGAAGAAATTAGATTGTTTAAATTTTTTAATGGATATGTTTTCTAGGAGAAAGGGAAACATTTTTTATTTTTTTTGCAAAATTGTAGGCATTATTTTGTTTATAAAAAAAATGCATTGCTGATCAAATACCACCAAAAGCTCTATTTGTGGGAAAATAATAACACAAATTTTATTTGGGTACAGCGTCGCATGAATGTGCAGTTTTCAGTGCAACAAATGGCCTGGTCATGAAGGAGTGTAAATCTTCATGTGACAAGTGGTTATTTAACCCCAGAAGGAGAGTTCCTCTTCTCCTATTTACTACTTTTTTTTTTTTTTCTTTTTTTTTTCAATTCTCTGTTTATGCATTGTGCACTTACAGAAGATATTTGGAGTCAAAAGTACAGGTTACATAATTGCATTCCAAATACACAGTACTGTTTAATAATATGTATTCTCATACACAGACAGTGTATGTACACCCAGCAACCAGGTTAATAAAAATGGTAAGTAAGCACAAAATGTAGTCAGCAGGACATCAGCCTGATTGATTTACTGCATGTTTTCAGAAAGGTGTGGCAGATGCCTCATGAAATTACTGGACCTAGGAAAGCACCCTCAGGCTAGGTTCACATTTCCGCGTTTTTCGTGGGCACGAGAACCCATTCATTTGAATGGACTCCCGTGCCCCAGGACATGCAGGGAAGAAGTCCCTGCACTTCTTCGGAAAATGCAGCCCACACAGGAAACTCAGCTCCCAGTACGGTTGCGATTTCCAATGTGGGAGGCATGCCATTAGAATGAATGGCACCCGCCCACATGTCAGCATTCCTCTGTGCAGGTGGTTTGGCTGCACAGGTTTTTGTGCGAATCCGCAGCGGCACCACCCACACAGATGTGAA
Organism: Staurois parvus; assembly: GCF_062004578.1. Lineage (NCBI taxonomy): Eukaryota > Metazoa > Chordata > Amphibia > Anura > Ranidae > Staurois > Staurois parvus. Next base: position 501,249 of record NW_028318526.1, read on the forward strand.
CCAGGGGTAAGTCAGGGCGGGTGCAAGGATTTTTGTCTACACAGGCAAAGGTACATTTAAAAAAAAAAAAAAGCTGCATATTACTTGCTATTTACATAACTTACCACCAAAGAACAACCCAAAATTAATGCTCCTGACAATCGCAGTAACACAACATATTTGTATGTTATTTGTTGTTTGTACTTGTAGTAGAGCCCAGAAACAATAGTGTGCATTTTGCTTTTTTTATTCTACCTAAAACATACCGACACTAATTTAAAAAATGATCATATAAAAACTACTAACCAAAATATTCTGACCCTGACCTTTGACCCTTGCATTGACCTTTGACCCTTACCTTGATCCTAACACTAACCCTGGCACTGACCTAGATCAAACCTTGATCTAGTTATTTTCTTTATTTTTTTTTATGTTCAATCTGAATTTATTAAATGTTTTTAACAACAGTACAAAAGTACTATAAAAGGATTAACAAAAATATACAGAAAATAATAAATAAATCAAACACACACAAATGAACCGTTTTACAACAATGTGCACATTGCAGTGGAAAACAGGTACTGGATAATTGGGAATGAGCGTGAAACTAGACCCAATGCAAAGTAGATGTTATGACCTGGCCCATGATGGTAGAGAACTAAAGGAAAATATTTGTGGTACCAAGAACAGAGCACAACATAAACAATGGAATCAGGGATGCTGGTAGCATTGACAGACTTGGATCAGCAGAATCCTTGTCCCACACAACTCAAGGGAAGAGGTGCCCACACAACTCAAGGGAAGATGTGGGAGGAGGGGAAGTAACAAGTAAGAGATAAGTGAAGAAAAACGGTAGTAGTGAGTAGAGAACAGAGGAGGAAGAAAGCGAGAGAGAAAAATCAAAGCCCAGAAGGGACAGCCAGGCCATGCTCCGCACAGAGCAGGTAAAAGGGCCTACCGTTGCCCCGATAGAAGGTCCCGTAGCTCAGAGAACTCCCTATACACCTTCCAAGACAGCCAGGTTGGATGATATTGTTCATATGTTCCTAATTCCTGTGCCAGAAGTCATTCCATTCTTACAATATGGTTCATCTCTGTAACCCACTGCACAAGATAACCAAGCTGGCGGCAGTCAAAACAAATGTCTAAGAAGACTTTTTCTTTATTTTTTTATTTTATTTTATTTTTTTACACATTATTGTTTGTTGACATTTTTCTCCCCAGCAAGGAGAGAAAGATACGTTGTATCTTTCTCTCAATTCAGAGGAGAAAAAAAACTCACAGGCAGTCTGCACAGTCCCCGATTACTGTAATAGCTAATCAGGGGTTCTCTATTGTTAGTACGAGACTCTTGGTGAGAACTCAGTCTCTGTGCTGGGAGCATGTTGTGCAGCGCACTCCCATCACAAACACTGGTACACATATATGTGCCCTCACGGAAGTAGACCCACTTCTGTGAGACCACATATGTGTACAATTGGTGTGAAGGGATTAAAAAATTTAAAGCCCCCACTCCTCTTCCTCATCCTGGCGCTCTAAGGCCCTGCCGACAGTCTCATAACTAGAGGAAGGTAACTAGGTGGGATCAATGTGAACTACAAAACAATAGAATGTGGAATAAAGCAGAAAGGAAAGGTGACTGGGAGAAGAAAATAGAAATAAGGGGAATGGTTGGCATGGGGAAGGGAAACAAATCTCCACTCCATCAACTCTCAACACCCCACACATGGGAGACCATCAGGTAGAGGAATAGTTATGGCAAGGGTTAGATCCCAGCTGATCAATGTAGGTATCACCTAGAACCACTCCCAATTACTTTTATTAGATAAATGGTTCATTTCCCAGAAAGGGAATCCCCTCTGACCACAAAAGCCCCATCCTCTGTGGAGGTACTGCCAACTGTATTATCAAAACCCACTCTTCCACTTAGCAAAGGTTCTGGTTCTCCTATTCACATACAGATTTAGCACAATATCCTGTTTGTGGAGGGTCATTTCTCATGAACCGCAAAAAGAAGACTACACTAGTATATTGCATATGGCAGTATGGGAAGGAGGGTGAGGTGTGGCTTAGGCTATCCCCAAGACATGGATGGTCTCAAACACCAGACTTGGGTCTAATGTTTTCCTTAATCTTCATCTCTGACAACATCTCTCTATTTACCTTCTGAACACAGACCATATGCTTGCTGGGCACTGACAGAGCTTTGGCTTCTTGGCAGTTGACGCTCAAAAAGCATCTTATGTTCCAAGGCACAGAAAGGTTCCTGTTTATACTTCCCACTCAACCAGTCACTCACCACATCTCATTTGTGTGGTAAAATGGCAGTTTGTTTCCTCTAGGACAGAGACTCTTGGGTGTTTTTCACACTTGTGGCAGATAAAAATTGGAGGTTAAAGCACGGTTTTACTGGCCACCCAATCATCCCCCATAACCCGACACACAGCAGCAAGGTGGGGTTGTACTCATGCTGTAGCTGAGGCAAACATTATACCCAAAACAGATACAAATCCAAGCAGCTGAGTTAGACCACCACGGCTGCCTGGCTTTTCCACTCCATTGGAAGCTACTGACACACATATCCCGCGTAAGCTGGCCTTTGGATAATTTACCAATACAGATAAGTGCAACTTTCGTACTTATGTGAGTTTACATTTGGCTTCTGATTTTAACCGCTTCCTGACCACCCTATAGCAGAAATACTGTTACAGGACGGCATGGGTGCGCAAAATCACGCATATATACATGATTTTGCATTTCCGGGTAAGGGGTGCGCCACCCTACCTGCACCATTTGTGGCCATGGTTGTCAATCACCTGGTCCAGGCCGGTGATTACTCACCGGCCCCTGGTGATTTCTGAGGATCTCCAATGGGAAGGAGAACTGTTTTGTTTACTAACAGTTCTCCTCCCTGTCAGCTCGAGCACACTGCTTTGGATGGCTTCGCACAGCACAGCCATCTAAAGCAGTGTAATTACAGTGAAGCACACTGGCACAGCCCCCTAGTAAAACACTCCCAGCACAGAGTTAACTCTTTGATCGCCCCTTATGTTAACCCCTTCCTGCCCAGTGCCATTAGTACAGTGTCAGTGCTTTTTTTTTTTAGCACTGATCACTGTATTGGTGTCACTGGGGATGTCAGTGACACCAAGTCAGTTCCCCCCAGTGCCAGAATGTCCGCCGCAGTCCCACAGTCTCGCTATAAGTCGTTGATCACCGCCATTACTAGTAAAAATAAAAAATAAAAATTCCAGTATATATATATACCGCCATTTGTAAACATTTTCTCGTAAACCAATTAATTTACAAGTATTGGGATTATTGTTTTTTTTAGCAAAGACATGTCGCAGAATACATTTTGGCATAAATTTATGATGAAATTTGATTTTTAACATTTTTCACTGAACATGTTTAATAGCAAAAAGTAAAAAATATTATTTTTTATAGTGCAAAAAATAAAAACCGCACAGGCGATAAAATACCACCGGAAGAAAGCTCAATTTATGGGGAAAAAATTACGTAAATTTCATTTGGGTGCAGTATTGCATGACCATGCAATTGTCAGTTAAAATAACGCAGAGCCATAAAGCAAAAAATAGCCTGGTCAGGAAGGGGGGTAAGTGGTTAATAAAGTGGAGGAGGAGCCTTTCTGAGTAGCTATTCAGTTACAAGGTGGATTACTGAGGGACTTACCATGGACTTAATGAGCTTTCTGTTCTCCTGCTGCTCTAATTGGTTACCCCCATTGAATCTTACATAAGTATACCTTCCCACAGGGGACTGTATTTGATTTGATTTGATTTTTTGCTAACCGCACCTATATTGTGCCATATATTTTATTTATGTGAAGCTTTATACCCAGCAGCAGTACGGAAAAGTGAAAATGAACAGGGCTACACACTGCAACCACCCTGCAACCATGTGTAAAGCATGTGGCTGTAGTGCCCTGGTGTGGGCTTTTCAGGGTTAAAACAGGTGGTAAGGAGGCAACATACCACCTCCATACTGCCTGAAAATCTGGTTCACTTTTCAGAGGGGCAGCAAGGGCTGCTGTTGCTAATGGAAACAAGGTCTTAGACTCCAGCAGTAAACATCTTTAGGAATACGTCTACAGTGGGCAGATCCCTGTGTCTTTCCTTCCCCTCGGCCCAGCAGCCTGGGGACAGGGACAGATATTTTACAGTGATATCCTCACAGGGAAAAAGAGCCCATGAGTAAGGAGCCAGAACAGAAAGTTTCCCAAACATTTAATAGTTCTCCAAGCAGCCATCAACAGACCCCCAAGCCCGATGATTGGCTAGGGCAATAAACATTCATAACACAGAATGCTACCTTTCTAGTACACCCTGCTCAAAGAGCAAGTGGCAAAGAAAATGCATCTATAGTTCAGAAATCACTCCTGTCGAAGTATAGGTAGACTGACTGCAACCCACTGCTGCCTACAAAATCACCAAAATACTAACAGTAATTGAACAAAAAATACTAAAACCTTTGCTGTAATGTCAGCTGCAGGATGTTGAAACTAACACAAGATGGCAGTGTCCTGCAGATTCAGTGGCACTCACATTCTCATAGCTTCCAACTCTCCCTGATTTCGAGGGACTGTGCCTGATTTCGAGGGACTGTGCCTGATTTGGAACAAAGTCCCTTTGTTCCTCTTTCCTCCTCATTTTGGTCTGATCTATATATTTGTATATAAAATGCACTTTTTATCTTTCAAAAAGTGTTTCCCAGTGCTAAACTTTTCATCCAATTTTTAAATTGCTGCATTTATAAAATGTTAAAATCAGTATAAAGGAATAGTAGCGGTAAAAAAAAAAATTGTGGGTTTAACTAATCATTTTTTGTATAATTCTCCTTTAACCACTTACCAACCTCGCTATAGCTGAATGATGGCTACAGTGCGGTTGTCCAGTCCTGGGAGGGCATCATATGATGTCCTCCCAGAACGCGCCCCTCCGCGATTCCCCAGCGGGCACAGCTGATCAATGACACAGCAGATCACCAAGTAAATACAGTTGCCGGTTATTGACTGCACTTTCAACTGTCACAAAGCAGATCAGCACTGATGATCAGTACCCAGCAGTGCCACCCACCAGTGCACATCAGTGCCCAGCAGTGCTGCCAGTCAGTGCTACCAGTCAGCGCTGCCCATCAGTATTGCCTATCTGTGCCACCTATCAGTGCCTATCATTGCTGCATTTCAGTTCAACATCATCAGTGCCTCCTCATCAATGCCCGTCAGTGCCACCTCATCAGTGCAACCTATCAGTGCCCATCAGTGCTGCCTATCCGTACCATCTCATCGGTGCCCATCAGTGCTGCGTATCAGTGCAGCCTCATCAACGCACTTCAGCGAAGGAGAAAAATTACCTGTTTGCAAAATTGTATAATAGAAACAAAGAAATGTTTTTTTTGGGGGGGTATTTTTTTATTCATAGTACAAAAAATAACACACCCAGTGGTGGTTAAATACCCCCACAAGAAAGCTCTATTTGTGTGAAAAAAATGATAAAAATTTCATATGGGTACAATGTTGCATGACTGCGCAATTGTCATTCAAAGTGTGAGAGCGCTGAAAGCTGGAAATTGGCATAGGCAGGAAGGGGGTAAAAGTGCCCGGTAGGCAAGTGGTTAGGGGGGCATGGCAGGGTGTGTGTCCTATGCAGGGGGGGACTGACAACTAATGGGGCCCCTGGGCAATAGGGGATCATGGGGCCCCTGTGTCCTTGCCCAAACTCAAAAAAGATTATGAAAAAGGTACCAGGGGCATCTCTAGGGGCCCCCTACTGACCCTGGGCCCTTGGGCAGTGCCCGAGTTTCCAAATGGTCAGTCCACCCCTGGTCCTATGCCCTCATACATTTCCTAATAAGTGTCCCTCATTCCCAATCCAAAAAGATGAGAGGTATGTATCCTGCAGAGCAGCCCTGTGGATCTTGTATGTTGAATCGCAGAACTTTGCTGGGGAGCTGTGTATCAGAGGACTACTTTTCCCAGGAGCGCTGGCGTGTGGGTGGGGGCAGATATATACAGAAGCCTGGGTGACTGGATGGGAAGTGAGAAGGGAGAGAGCTGGCGAGAGGAAGCAGAGTGAGAGTGTTGCCGACTGCTGGAGAACCAGACCAAGGCACAGAGAGTCAGAGAAGCAAGGAGGTGCTGCTACCTTGCAACCGTGTTTGGCAAGACAGTCTGCCAGCTGGTGACCTGGAGCACAGTGACCTGAGGGAACACTGCACATGAGGCTGGAGAGCCTGGGGGCCCCCATCCACGAAAAGAGAGAGATAGCGAGGACCTGATGGAAGCCAGCAATCAGGTGAGAGAGTCCCACACACCAGTTAAACAAGAAAACATTGACATTCTCTCCATACCTGCTACTTTACCTGTACACAGTTGTAGACACTGCATTCAGTTAACATGTGTTGGGGCCTTGTTCCTATAGCCGCTATTGTTGAACACATTTGTAGTACAGTTAAATCGTCCTAGCTGACCGCAGTGCACACCTCCTGCAGGCCAGATTACATCAGTGCTCCCTGAACTATTGGCCTATCCTCCTAAAGGAACTTCTGCCACCATTGACATTGGTCACTGCATCTCAGACTGGAGTTGCTCTTTTGGCCAACAAGCCCATTTGCCAGTGTAACACTTTATTTGCCTAAAAGCTGCCATTTTCCCAGTGCATTAAAGGAGACAACAGACAAAAGTCTTTGTCCCTAATTCCTCCTCTTTGTATCCATCTTGTCAGGAACTATCACCTACAATCCTGTTTATTTGTGCACCAACTGGGCCCCAGTGAGTGCACAGAGGATTCCTTACAGCACTTAAAGGGACTGTCAAGGTCCTACCTTTCCTCAGGTCTTGTGCTGCTCCATGTGCTGGCATCCATCTTAGGTGTCTGCAAAGCATTGTGAGATCCTATATGCTTTCAGACCTCTGCGGCTCAGCGCCAGAAGCTCCAGGCTGATCGTAGATGGTTGCCTGCTCCTTCATACCAGGTAGGAGATCGGGTCTGGTTGTCCACTCGTAACCTCAATCTTCGGGTGCCCGCACCAAAACTGGCTCCCCGTTTTGTTGGTCCTTTCCGCATCCTCAGGGTGAACCCGGTTGCCTATGCCCTTGCTCTTCCTCCTGGAATGCGTATCTCCAATGCCTTCCATGTATCCCTGTTGAAGCCTCTGGTCTGTAATCGCTTTACTGCCTCTCTGCCTCGGCCTCGTCCTATCCGGGTTGACGGTCATGAGGAGTATGAGGTGAGCCGCATTCTGGACTCTCGGTTGGTCCGCGGTCGGGTGCAGTTCCTGGTCCATTTGTGTGGTTATGGTCCCGAGGAGCGTTCCTGGGTTCCTTCTGCAGATGTTCATGCTCCTGCCCTCCTCCGCGCTTTTCACGCCCGCTTTCCCCAGAAGCCTTATGTTGAGCTGCGGAGGGGGAGGGGCCCTTGAGGAGGAGGTACTGTCAAGGTCCTACTTTTCCTCAGGTCTTGTGCTGCTCTATGTGCTGGCATCCATCTTAGGTGTCTGCAAAGCACTGTGGGATCCTTTATGCGTTCAGCCCTCTGCGGCTCCTCCCCCAGGAAGTAGCTAGCGGCTTATCACATAAAAGTCTGCTGTTTGTAGCTGTCCATTGCATTCGTGTCCTGTCTGTTGCACAGCAGCAAGCTCCTGTTTAGTTTCTCATTGCTTTCCTGAATACCGACTTGGCTTTGGCAAGACTCCTTCCTGGCTTCTGACCCCAGCTCTGGCGACCATCCTTCCTGGCTTCTGACCCCGGCTCTGGCGACCATCCTTCCTGGCTTCTGACCCCGGCTCTGGCACTCATCCTTCCTGGCTCCTGACTCTGGCGACCATCCTTCCTGGCTACTGTTCTACCAAGTCATCCGCTGTTGCTGTTGGACTTGCATAGACTCTGTCTTGTTTTTGTATAATAAACCTACCTTTAATTGCACCTCCTTGTGTGTCTGGCTCCTCGCTCCCTGATAGGGACATTGATTACCCTGGTCAAACAGCTCTCTTGCCTTAGATTTAAACCTTGCCGCCAGTCTCTGAGGGCCCAAAGTGAGCTAGTCTCATTGTTGCTAGTTCTTATTGCTCATTGGGATTGTTACCGCCTCAGGTCGGAGGCATTGGGTTCATTTCTGGCCTTGATTGAACTTCTGCTATATGTGTTACTTCTTTGCTTAGAGTTGCTAAGAGTAGTTATTGCCATTCCAGGTATCAATACCAGTCTGTACTGTTCAACTACATTTGCACTGAAGTTTAATATAAACCTCATATCTTTGTGTGAGTTTACTTTCTGGTATTAATTTACTCTGGTCAAAGGACTCTTGTGGTGTCAGCAGGAGCTGGACTTTCAGAGAGGGGTCCAGAACAGGGACCTCGAAAATAACTCAGCAACTCCTGAGGGGGTCATGCTACAAGTACATTCTACTCCAAATCAGGAGAACTTGGTCCCTCTCTGTTCTTTCCAAAATGCACTCAACTGAGAACTAGGCTATCCTGATAATGGTTACAAAGTGGAAAGGCAAAGGAAATGGGAATCAGGAAAAAATCAAATTCCAAACAGCTGTTAAACTTGTCAAGGTTAATGGAGGAAATGTCTCTTGAAAAGCTATTCCTGAATAATCTTGAACTTCCTCTTCACACCACAACTGCCTATTCTTCTCTGCTATGTTCATGATGTCTTCTGGAACAAAGAGAAACTCACATTCGTAGTACTTAGCAATGTCATTGTTGACAATGCATTGTAACCAGGAGAGACTGGTGCTGTTTGAAACATTTCTCATCCCTTGCTACACACAGACTTCCAAGGATGTTTTAAACAAAATCACAGCCATTTTCTGGGCAAAAGCAGCAGTTGCAGTACATAGAGGAGAGGCCAGTCAGAAGCACTGTTTGGACAAAGTGACACTTTAAAGCCCAGTCATGCTGATCCTCTGGCTTTGATCCTTTCTCATGCACGGACCCAGAACAAGTGCACAGATTAATAGATTTACTTACCTTTGCTTATTCTAGGTCTCTGACTCAGAAAGAGCTGGAGCCAGCCACCACCAGGTAATCAGCATTTTCAGAAGCTGGTGAGCAATGACAAACTGTTTCTCTCAGAATAAGGTTTGGTTGAACCTGTGAGGATGGGACTGTGGGACTTGTTAAAGGTACAAACACTGTCATTGTGGCTCAACTTTACCTAGTAAGTTAATGATGTGGAACAAGCATCTCTCCAATCAAGTCATCATCCCGTATATCAATGTACAGATAAAATACATAAATCATGTGCTCAAATGTCCATCTTAGTAATCAATCTTCTGCTTATTCCAAAGAAAAATATTCCACATTCATGTTACATACATTATCCCCCATGCTGGAAAAATAAACGTCTCTCTGTGACATCAATTGCAATCCACTGCTTCTCATGCCAACCTTCACCTTGTAAATACCTCTTCACCTGGTTTTTATGACCTATACAGGTGTACCTCAGTTTGCGAATTTAATGTGTTCTCTGGGACATTTCGTATTGTGAAAAATTCGTAAACCAAAACCAGGTTTCCCATAGGAAAGCATTGAAAACCAATCCGCTCAGAAAACATTTTTTAAAAAGTCGCTGTCACTATAGGTCAGTGCCGGTTTTTAAATGTAATTACCATCTTTTTTTTTTTCTTCACTATAGCTCAGAGAATCAGCTGTCACTTTCCCCCCAGCTAAAATAAAGAAAGTTTCCTTTTAGTTTGTTTCCTGAAATAAAAGAAACAAAATATCCTTTAGCTCCGGGGAAAGTGACAGCTAATTCTGTGAGCTACAGTGAGCTATAGTGAAGAAAAAAAAAAGCCGGCAATTGCATTTAAAAATCGGCACCGACATACACTTCATATTGCAAAAAAAATTCGTAAAAGGTATTATTTTCAATGGATTTTAATTCGTAAACAGAAAATGATGTTAACCGAGGCATTCGTACACCTGTATATTACAAGGACACAGCAAGCAGCCCCCTCATGAAGTTTAGAAAGTACGGCCCGTTCCTCTATCCTCTGCACCCCCACTCCTCCTCCAGATTATACCACCCAGAGTAAGCATACTGTAAACAGCTCTCAGTGCTTTCCATTAAGTAAACCTGATTGTTTAAAAATCATTTAAAAACAGTGTGATGATGTCACTCATCTCCGCCCAATGCGCCTTAATCTCAAGGTTGTGGGTTCAAATCCCATGTTGGGCGCATGACGTTGTAAACTTGTGGGTGGAGCCGGCTGATGTCACCACACTGTTCCAGGAATTGGAAGAAAACCATAGCAGCTAGTTTTTAACAATACGTGATTGTTTTCTATGTGGAACAAAGGTGGCTTCTCTCACATGCACTAATGATTTAGGCTGGCCATACACTATACAATTTTCTGTGCAATTGCTGCCCAATTTCCTTTAGATTTACCTTGAACTATGTAGTGCAAGAGCCCGCCTAATTGGATAAAACTAAAAGTGTTGTTAAATTTGACCTCCTATTATATGGTTTTTGGTAAATCTAAAGCAAAATTGTATAATGTATGGCCAGCCTTAGGATGAAGATGAAAGTAACGAGGAATACATCACTTCTAGTTGTGGGTCTTTGTTTACCAGAGAGGCAGCTGATTGAACCAATCTGTTTGATCCACTGCCTTGGAGGGTCTAAAGCTGGCCATACATGTTTAGATTTTCAGACGAGAAGATTTGTCGTTGAAAAGTCATACGAAAACACTTTGAACATTCGATGAATGGATGAATGTCGTTCGAAAATTGTTATTTTGCTTTTGACATTTGATTTTAAAATCAATGTACTTTCTGAATGATAACCACATCCACTGGCCGAAATTGCTTGAGAAAAGTTTTCCTTCCCGCCCTTTCGAATTTTCCTGTCACTGCTGTTGAAAAAAAACATTGATTTGACCCCACTTACGGTTAGCAAATCAAGCAAATTTTCTTGAAACGAAAATTCTTGAACGAGAACCTATATGTGCATGGCCAGCTTAAGTCTAGGTTCACACCGATGCAGGTTGTGTTTGAGCCGTTTCTGCATTGTGTTTTTGATGCGTTTTTGATGCGTTTGCATTCGTTATTTTTTTTCTTCTTGCTGTCAGGCAGATTTAAAATGCAAAACGCATCAAAAACACAATACATGCTTTTCTGCAGCGTTTCCATTATAGTCTATAGAACCAAAAACGCAACTTTTTGCGTTCAAAAAAGTTCCTGACCCTTTCCAAAAAACGCACTGGGTAAAAATGCACATGTGTGAACATGTCACATAGGAAATCATGTTAAATGGACTGTACTGTGTTTCTGCAAACTGCTGCGGAAACCGCTTAGGCATGAACCTAGCGTTAGGCAAGGTTCACACCAATGCAGGCTGCATTTGAGCTATTTCTGCATTGTGTTTTGCATTGCATTTTGCATTTTTGCTGCATGTTTGATGCTTTTTGCGGGGTTTTTTTTTTTTTTTTTTCTTATTGCTAGGCAGATTTAAAACGCAAAACGCATCAAATACATGGCAAAAATGCACTACATGCTTTTCTGCAGTGTTTCCATTGAAGTCTATAGAACCAAAAATACAACTTTTTGCATTCAAAAAAGTCCCTGACCCTCTCCAAATAAAGTGCAGATGTGAACATGTCCCATAGGAAATCATGTTAAATGGACTGTACTGTGTTTCTACAAAATGCTGTGGAAAACACTTAGGTGTGAACCTAGGGTAATAGACCCCAGATCTCTCAATAAAATGTAGGATATAGTTCATCCCATGTGATAGCAATAAATATTGCCTTCTCACCACCTGTCAAACAATTGGCTCACTTTTCAGAGGAGCAGTGGTGCTCGCCCTTAGGGCTTGTTCACAAGTAAAGTTGGAGAGTGATAAAACCCTGTCATTGAGTTCCAGTTTTACCACCCCCAATTCCTACCCTCTTTAGCTGCTGAGGCAGCAGCCAAAGGTGTACGCATGCCGCAACAGGAATGAAACCCCCTTTTACTTTTGGTGGATGCTACCAACTGCCAGTCATGTCCCAGTAAAGTAAATGAGCCACTCTGCAAGCGCCCCGGCAACCGTATGCTTCTGGGGGGTCCAAGGGGTTAAAGCAGGTGGTGAGAAAGCAACCCAATGCTGCCTGCTTTAACCCCTTGTTTGCTGTACTGCACAAGGTTGCAGGGCACTTGCAGAGTGTCCTCATTCACTTGAATGGGTCATGTTTTGCAGGTGTTACACCCACCAACCATGACAGGTCATATAACTCCTGCTGTGACATGTGTACACCCCTGGCCACTGCAGCTAAAGGGGGTGCAGTTGGGGCGGGGGTGGTAAAAACACATCCTAACTATGGGGTTTTACCACCCCCCAAACTGCAAATGTAAATGGACCCTTACTGTTCTGAGCCCCCTATAAGGCTGCTGTCACACAGATGTTCTGTGGTTTAGCTGCTGACTTTCCTGGGTTAGCTGTGTTGTGCTACAGACTTCTATTATATCCTACAGATGTGGTGCACTTTCTGAAAGTGTACCAAAAAGCCTGCATTCAGGGGTTATGGTGTGCTTTCAGAAATTGCACCAAACCCACAGGATATAACAGAAATCAATGGCTATGCTCAGCAAACCCTCCAGAAAGCTGCAGGTACACTGCACTGCACCCGCGGTGTGGGTAAACTGCAGTGGCCCACATGACTCATACAGCTTTACCAGAAATGGACCTTTTCCAGCACTATCAACCCTTACTTCCAGCTTATCCGGGTTCAAGAACGCAGTACCAGGCAGTTCAAAAGAATTTGACCAGAGCGTGGTCTTACTTCTGCTCTGAATTAGAAAGGAAAAACAACTTTTCTTTCGCCAGAATGATTTTGGCTCCATCTGGCATCACAGGGATACCCAGTCAAATATCTTTTCTCCCGGCCGAGCTCAGACAAGGCAGTAAGAAACAAGGTAGCACCCTCTAGCTTCCAGCCTGAGAACTATAGTAAATGTTGGGTCTGAGACCCCAGGAACCCACCCCCCACCTTGATACATTTTACAAGGTCTCCCTGTCTGCAGTGGCTCCAGGACTAATTCACAAGGGGTCCTGTCGAAAACCCAATGAGACATGGGGGAACAGGTCACCAGGCATGTGTACGCAAGGAAAGCTTCTTTTCACTGCCAAGCAGATGGACCCTTTTTACTAGGCCATCACTCATTCCTGACCCTGACCAGGTCACAGAGGCACCTTTAGCTTAACTAGTTGCCGACCGCAGATAGCCGAATTTCATATGGGTACAATGCTGCATGACCGCGCAATTGTCATTAAAAGTGCGACAGCGCTGAAGGCTGAAAATTTACCTGGTAAGGAAGGGGGTATAAGTGCCCAGTAGGCAAGTGGTTAGAGATGACCTTCACCCACAGTTTCCCCATAGCCTCCTTCTAACCCTTCCCCCTTTCTGCTATGTATTTGGGATTTTTTTTTGTGGGGGGATGCCTTTTTCAGCAGGTACTTACTCCCACTTACTTATCCTCACCTTCCTACTTCATGCTAAACCTATAAGCCCCTCCCCACCCTGGCCCCCTGAGATAATGTGTAGCACTATCCCCATAGTAGCTGCTGGTCAGGATGAGCACTCTGTTCTTTGCCTCAACCTCTTTAACCTTCCTAGCGGTCTGATTATGTCAGTATTTCTGTGCTCAAAGCGGTACTTTTTTTTGCATGGAAATATGTATTTGTTTTATTGTAGGCCAGTAATTTTTAGGAATAACTGAAATCTGTCCAAACAAGAGTCTAGTAAACATGCCGGGTATGTTAAAATTTGAAACACGAAATCATAAATTACAAATTAATAAAAAATAATAATATAATAATAATAAATTTAATTCAATAATATAATTAAACCAAAAACACTGACATTTGACCAAGTTCGCACATCGCTGAGCAAAGTCAAAAAATCGTTTTCAATGTCTGATGGCCAATTTCCCCACGAATCATTATCACTCAATTCTGCAAGTAGTTCTAATTTACTAATTCAAGTACTCGCTGATACCAATATTTAGTGTCATGTTTTTTTAGACCAGTGAAAAATTATTACCATTTCTTTCCTCCGGGTATTCTGGTTTCCTCCTACACTCCAAAGACATGCTGGTAGGTTAATTGGCTCCTGTCTAAATTGGCCCTAGTATGTGTATGAATGTGAGTTAAGGACTTTAGATTGTACGCCCCTTGAGGGTTAGGGACTGATGTGAATGTACAATATATATGTAAAGCGCTGCATAAATTGACGGCGCTATATAATTACCTAAAATAAATAATAATCATTATGAAGAACTGTATAAATATATCAAATACAAGGACAAGGGGGTGTTACAGAAGGGGTACACCTTGGACTCTGCTACTGTGACTGACCATCCGCCTTCTTTGCTCCTGGTGCCTGCCAGAGTTTCCACTGGTCTGTCCGTCCATCTCTCCTCCTCAGCCACTGCCTACTAATACTGCCTTCTATCTACTCCAGGTCCTGTCTCTGCCTGCTGATCTCTCATCGGTATCAGTGCAATGCTACTTAGTACCCAGTAGTAGTATTTACCAAACAAAACAGGCACTGAACCAGTTAGTAAAGGAAAACCTAATATATTGTCACCTGATATGGTTGGTAACGAAGTAAATGGATTAACAATGATAATGTAGCACCCTCCTAGGTAGCTAGGAGGAGCTCTAGATCTAATTGCTAGTCAGGGGGCTGAGTAGCAGCCTGGGTGTGATAGCCAGGTGGGTCAAATTTAGGTCAAAGCTGAGAGACTCAGCAGACCAGCTTTCTGGGATTTCCCCCTGCTCTAGAACTTTGGAGAAAGATCTAGAAGCTGTGGGCGGAGGTGGAGTGGCTGGTCTGTACTCTTAGAGGATCCTGGACAATCCCCAACAGGAGACTTGGCAAGGGACCAGGACAGCGCTTAAGAGTAACTAGGCTGCTCAGCAGCAGGAGAGTTGGAGGAGAGTTCAGGTGGAAGATGAAGATGTAAAGCTGGAGAGCAGGAACCTGGGAAGGGGCTTGGATAGAAGTAGGGCTCACCTCCAAGGAGGACCTTGGAAGGAGGAAAGCTTGAGATATGCTAGGCCTAGACCGACTGGATGTCCACTGTACATAGAAATTAAAGCGGAGCTCCACCCAAAAGGGGAAGTTCCACTTTAAAGACTGGTCCCCCGCTCCCCATTAAGGATTGGCACCATTCTGGAGCGGGGGGTAGCGGGTACCCAAAATCAACAGGTACCCGCTCCTGCTGCGATCACGTAGGCGATCAGAAGCGGAAGTTGTCCTCCTACCCTCCCTCCTCATAGTCTTCTGGGACACGTGACAGGTCCTAGAAGACTATGGGGCCATGCAGGAAGCGCAGCGCTACTCACGCATGTGCAGTGGGCACCGGCTGTGAAACAGCAAGCTGTCACAGCCGGGTGCCCACACTGAAGATGCCGGCGCCAGGGAGAGAAGATGGCCGGAGAAACGAGCTGCGGGGACAGGTGAGTGGCTGTTCTTTAAAAGTCATCAACTACAGTTTTTGTAGCTGCTGACTTTTATTTTTTTACAGTGTGAGTGGAACTCTGCTTTAAGGAAATTGAAGAAAGGAACAAAGTCGACTTGCAGGATGGTTTTACAGGGAGGACAGTCTATTACGATGTTCTTCTACTGGCTTTCCTTGGAGCCCTTTGAGAAGCATTGGTGCACTTAATGACAGGTTTATTGAACCAACGTGCAGTATAGGAGCAGTAGACATGCAGTACAGATGTAGTAAAGGTATGGTAAAGATGTAGTAGAGGTGCGGAATAGATTTGGCACAGATGCAGTCTAGATGAAGTATAGGTACGGAGTACTTAATATCATGCTTCTAGTAGCTCAGTCCCTACTTGTGTGGAGAATGGCCAGTGAGCCCTCTCACCAGTTCCCGTGGTGCAACTGTGGACTCCCACTGTAGAAAGGGGGGCCCCTCAGTCCTCCACAGAATGCCTCCACAGATTCATGGAATTAGAGAGGGAGAGGGTGCTTTGGTCTCCCTGCGGCAATGGTGCAGATGCAATTGCTGCGGTTTGTGCTGCACATCCTCAGGTATCTCCGCTGGTCTGGCTCCTCAACAGTCTGGTCAGTATGCATCAGATGTGCTCTTATCAGTTCCCTGGGTGCCAAGAGAGAGTCTAGCTGAGCAGTCTCAGAAAACCAGTTGTAATTCCTCCTTGCCCTAGTGTCACTTGGGAATTACAGTTCAAAGGGCCCAAATGTTCCACAATATGGCTTATTTTCTGGACTTCAAATCCCATGATCCTCCTCATTCTGCATAGGAATCCATAGGCTTTTCTGTTTATAGTTCTCCTGCTTCTGACTAGAGGGGATAGCGCAATACAACATTGAGCATAAAGTGAAACAATTAGGGAACAATTGATTTTGTTGTGCCTTTGCAGAATGCGTGCAGAAAAACTGTTGTCTCTGCACCATGGTGTAAACAAGCCCTTTAACGATTACTAACTTCTTTTTGCATATTTTGACAAGCAAATGAACAGCCAATGATTTCCAGAGATTTTTTTTCCAAAATGTGGTTAAGTACAATAGGTGCAGGAGCGTTGTCCCATAAATTGTCCCATTGTAGGGTGTCACAGGAAGGGTGCACTCATAGTTCTTGCCATATGGTAGTTGTACTCCACTATACTCCCATCTAAGGGCTTGACAGACAGAACAGAAAAACACAGGCTCTCTATACCTTATACTCTCCTCCATTGATTTTCCTACTCTCCCATTGAACCCCCACGTGATGATCATGCCTCCCTTTATTACCCTGCTCCTACCTCGGTAACTGGGGCTGCACCATTTAAAACAGAGAGACCTAGCTAACATGGGACTCTTCAGTAGTAGTAATGACCACATTCTCTCTGGTGAAGGTACAAATGGGTGGAAACTCCTCTCTTCACTATAGCAAACTCTGGTGTTGGTGGGTTTGTGTGAAAACTCTCATACCAGTGCAGTGGGGAAACATGAAACTACATAGGTAGTACAGTACATTCTATGCTTAGATCACTCCTGTTGATGTACAGGTACAGTTAGGCTGGCTGCAGTTCATTGCATCCTACAGAATCACAAATATACAAAAAAAAATAGCAAAAATACTACATTCCTACATTATCATGAAAATATGGCTGAATATTTCCACTTAGTGCCCAGAAGTCAGATTGCATTTTATCATGGGAGGTATATATAATTAATGTTTTGTATCAATCTACCACCATTTAGTGGATAAACATTAAACAACCTAGACATGGAAGTCGTTATGCAGTATAGAAATATGTTTTAAAGCCTTTTTATGACATAACAATGTTCACTATTTTATCATAAAATTGACTGTTATGCCATCCACATGAATAGCTGACATTACAATAGCTAGCGTGATTTAATATTGACTTTGACATTACCTACTATGGTATCATAATATTGAATATGATAAATTGTTTGGTCTGCTTTTTCACCATCTTCCTTTTTTTTTGTTTTGTCCATTTCTTTCTTCTTTTTTTTTTTTCCTTTTAATGATTACAATGAGTCTTGCTGTGAGAAATATCATGTGTGACAAGCAGTGATATAGGGAACACAAAAGCCAAAAAAATTAAATTGTATTTAAAAGGGCACTAATAGCAGTGATCTCTGTCAGTCTTTTATAATGTTTCTTCAGTGTATGACTGTTCTCCTGTCTGCAGTCTCTGACCATATCCCATAGTCAGTGCTTTTTTTTTCTCAGAGAATAGGTGCAGGAACTCCACCCTTCTGAGTCACCCCTGTCTCCACCCCCCGCCCACCTCTGAGCACCATCTCTTGGATCCACCTGCTACCCACCTCCCAGTACCACCTCTTTTATAGAATACAGAACCAAGTATCATATTGTTGTATTAAGTAATTTTGGAATTTGTTAAAGATAAAGCAGTAAAATAGATCCCCCTGAATCCAGCAACAATAGACCCCCGGCAGCAACATCAAATTTCTAAACCCTCCAACAGACAGCAATGATTGACCCCCCTCCCTCAACAGTACATTCCGCCCAGTAACCAATGACCCCCCAGAAAGATAAGACACCCCCTAGCAACAACAGATACCCACTCAAAAATAGATCCCCTCCAAGAACAATAGATCCCCTAGCAGCAAGAATCAATAGACCCTCCAGCACACCCCAAACCCCTTGCCAATATATACATCCAGTGCTGGAGGTGCCTCAACTGTGTTCCCCCACGTTCCCACTGAAAAAAAGCCCTGCCCATAGTATTTCTGCACTATCTGGCCATCTCTTGTAGCATGCTCATAGTCTCTGACCATCTCTTGCAGTATGTTTGCCATCTCTGGCCATATTTTTTGGCATGCCCGCAGTCTCTGACCATCTCTTGCAGTATGTTTGCAGTCTCTGACCATCTCTTGCAGCTTGCCTATAGTGTCTGATTGTCTACTGTTGACTGTCTCCTGTCTCTAACAGTTCTCTGCAGAATTAAATGTACTCAGTAATATGTGCGACTGTTTAGAAATGTCAAGGGCCTCACTTGAGGTCCCTTATATCAATACGTTGACCACCCCTGGACTAGATGATAACAATGGCTTTTATGACAAAATAACTATGATGGTAATACCATAAATGTCAATATGATACTATTTGTGGCATAACATTGGCTACATTGGCATCATGTGACATAAGAAAACTACTTGAAACACGTCACCATAATATTAACTGAGACCTCAAATAATAACTGCCATCACAATTACCTAATGACTATACAGTATAAGAATCGTCATACTGACAAGATAAAACTGACGGTGACATCCCAAGTCTATTTCTGACATTACAATACATAATTTAGTACTATAATATTGATTGTGATGAGTTAAATATTAGGCCCCTTTCACATGGGTGAAGCTATCGAGTCCATCGGTCAGTTTTTTTAGGTGGAATCGATTGAATCCTGCGTTGTTCTCTATGGAGCGGCGAGTGCAAAGTGATATATGTTCGCCAACTTCCGATCTGATCCTAATCGCTAAAAACAGACAGATGAGGATCCATTCCCCATTTGTATAGCAGATTGGGTGGCCATTGGGTGTAAACAAACCTTACATCCGATCACCTCATAGAGAACAGCGGACTGTGTCCGTGTCTGCTCTGGACAAGCAGAGCGGACATGGACCTGTCATCCGTCTGCTCAAATTCTGTGAGGAGGGAGAAGGGGGGTGGGCATGGCGAGCCATACTGTGTGTGTGTTTATGGACACAGTTTGCTGAGGGGTCACCCACAGGAACAGGGAGTGGAAAGTGCCCGCAATGGACTGTCAAAGAAGAAGTAAACCATTGCTCTGTGCAGCTAAGTCCCTGAGTTACAAAAAAAATCACCAATTGTGAAACAACCGTGAAAATATAGTCTCCCAAAAAAACAAAATATAATAAATAAAATTATGCGTCCAAAATTAGTCATTCCCAATAATAATTTAAAAAAATATATAATAAACACTCGTGTCCAAAATTAAAGTCCTTCACAATACTGATTCCAATATGTAAAAATCTTGATGAGCGAGCCTTCCAAATGGCTCCAATGGACAAAAGAAAAATGTATATAGTGCGTTGCCCTTATACAAACAAAAATCAAAACAACAATATACACTATGCATCTTCAAATCACACGTGACCACTTAAGTGAAAAAAGTGAACTCTGTATGTCATCTCATGGTCCCTTTACTAACCCCGGGCCCTCGGGCAGTGCCCGAGTTTCCAAATGGTCAGTCCGCCCCTGCTCCAGGGGAACTACAATTGGAGTTATACAGGTGATCTAGCCATCAGAGCGTCAAGAACTCATATATAGGGATGGACCGGGGACATCGGAGGTGCATCTACTGCTAACAGTGGGAACAACATCAAGTGTGGACACAGTCGTATTATCTATAATACTGATAGTTCTGGGGATCACCCCCCTCCAGGTGGAGCAAGACTAGGAAAACACCATCTTGCCTGCACTGCCACTCAGATATGGTGACAGACTTTGCCTTTTCACCTTTTGATGACAATCTCCTGGTCACAGGATCTACTGACCAAACAATGAAACATGGGTATCATGAGGACTATGGAGTACTCAGGCTAAAAGTCCAGATGACATCTGGGATTAACATCTTTGAGGCTGTGATGACATCTTAAAGACCAATATTCAGGCTGGGAAGGCGGTCATTGGAGTAAATATATTATACCCTAGTGCAGCAATGGGCAAACTACGGCCCGCGGGCCGTAAACGGCCCGGCGGACTATTTAATCCAGCCCGCGGAGCGTGGCAAACATCGGCTGTCAGAATGTGTGTAGGCGGGGCAGCGTGAGGAACGTGAGGGGAGCTAGGCTCCTCTCACAGTCCGCCCTGAAGACCGGAACGGCGAGAGGAACGCGTGGAGCAAAGGTAAGTGAATTGACACAGGGGGGACTTGGGGACTTAATATGGGGGATGAATTAATATGGGGAATGAATTACTATATGGGGGATGAATTACTATATGGGGAATGAATTACTATGGGGGGGATGAATTACTATATGGGGGATGAATTACTATGGGGGATGAATTACTATATGGGGGATGAATTACTATGGGGGATGAATTACTATGGGGGATGAATTACTATATGGGGGATGAATTACTATGGGGGATAAATTACTATATGGGGGATGAATTACTATATGGGGGATGAATTACTATGGGGGATGAATTACTATAGGGGGGATGAATTACTATATGGGGGATGAATTACTATATGGGGGATGAATTACTATGGGGGATGAATTACTATGGGGATGAATTACTATGGGGGATGAATTACTATATGGGGGATGAATTACTATGGGGGATGAATTACTATGGGGGATGAATTACTATATGGGGGATGAATTACTATGGGGGATGAATTACTATATGGGGGATGAATTACTATGGGGGATGAATTACTATATGGGGGATGAATTACTATGGGGGATGAATTACTATATGGGGGATGAATTACTCTGGGGGATGAATTACTATATGGGGGATGAATTACTATGGGGGATGAATTACTATATGGGGGATGAATTACTATATGGGGGATGAATTACTATGGGGGATGAATTACTATATGGGGGATGAATTACTATGGGGGATGAATTACTATATGGGGGATGAATTACTATGGGGGATGAATTACTATATGGGGGATGAATTACTATGGGGGATGAATTACTATGGGGGATGAATTACTATATGGGGGATGAATTACTATGGGGATGAATTACTATGGGGGATGAATTACTATATGGGGGATGAATTACTATGGGGGATGAATTACTATGGGGGATGAATTACTATATGGGGGATGAATTACTATGGGGGATGAATTACTATATGGGGGATGAATTACTATGGGGGATGAATTACTATATGGGGGATGAATTACTATGGGGGATGAATTACTATATGGGGGATGAATTACTCTGGGGGATGAATTACTATATGGGGGATGAATTACTATGGGGGATGAATTACTATATGGGGGATGAATTACTATATGGGGGATGAATTACTATGGGGGATGAATTACTATATGGGGGATGAATTACTATGGGGGATGAATTACTATATGGGGGATGAATTACTATGGGGGATGAATTACTATATGGGGGATGAATTACTATGGGGGATGAATTACTATATGGGGGATGAATTACTATGGGGGATGAATTACTATATGGAGGATGAATTACTATATGGGGGATGAATTACTATGGGGGAATATTACTATACTTACTATGGATGACACATACACATCATTCATCTACTCTTGGTCCGGCCCCCGGGTCCAATATATGAACCCATTGCGGCCCTCAAGTCAAAAAGTTTGCCCACCCCTGCCCTAGTGGTATTAAGGCGTGGATATTAAGTTCATTTGGTAAGGGTATATATTTCTTATTATATATAGAAGTGTACACGGTTACTGACACTTGGATATTATTTTTGCACCAGACTGATTCACCATCACAGTTGACACACAGTTCACTTTTTTCACTTAAGTGGTCTCGTGTGATTTGAAGATGCATAGTGTATATTGTTATTTTGATTTTTGTTTGTATAAGGGTAACGCACTATATAAATTTCTCTTTTTTTGAGGTTCACATTGTCCATTGAAGCCATTTGGAAGGCTCGCTCATCAGGATTTTTCCATATTGGAATCAGTATTGTGAAGGACTTTAATTTTGGACAGGAGTGTTTGTTATATTTTTTTTTATTATTATTATTGGGACTGACTCTAATTTTGCACACGATTGCATAATTTTATTTATTATATTTTGTTTTTTTTGGAGACTATATGTTCACGGTTGTTTCACAATTGGTGATTTTTTTTGTAGGGTTTGAGCATATTAAGGTTATAATATTATTACACTTTCAAGGGTGAAAGTTAGACTTTTATGCTACAGGGTGCTAGTTATTTTTAGGTGGATATCGTGTGTGTGTGTGTGTGTGTGTGTGTGTGTATAGATAGATAGATAGATAGATAGATAGATAGATAGATAGATAGATAGATAGATAGGTCCCCGAGTTACAAACATCCGACTTACATAAGATTGGAGGCAACGTGACGTCACGCTGGTCCCAGGAGACCATCTTGCTGCTCACCGCATGCTGCCACCTACTGTCCAGCGGACTTGTCAGCAGTCCCACATCATTGCATGGCCAGTTAACCCTTCCCTATGCTATCCAAAACATAAAAATTAGTTAGACTTAAAAAATGTATCTGTTCCAATTTACATACAAATTCAATTTAAGAAAAACCTACAAAACCTATCTTGTTCATAATCTGGGGACTGCCTGTATAACCTCTTTTTTTATTTTATTTTAAAAAAATAAATAAATAGGCTTTAATGTCACTTAAATTCCAGGACATTTGTGTCCTCAAAATACAGTAACAAATGGCACCTGCTTAATGAAACCATTTTGCACATAGGAGAACTGGTGTCCATTGCAACGAATATGCAGTATAAATAGAGTTTAGCTCAGTCTGCATGGAGGTAAAAGACTTCCTTGAATTGTTCTAACAATGTAACAAATTCCCTGTTATTGCGGAACCATTTGGTACCTTCAGTGTGAGTTTTTCTTTATGCTCTGTAATGGTTACTATTTCCATATGTTCTCACTTCCCTTTCTTCTGCATTTTCCTCCCTTTTTTCCTTCTGAATCTCTTCTGTTTCCTTTCTATCTCCTACATGTTTTTCCTTTTTCTCTGTCACCTTTTTTCTGATTATGGCTTTCACAGGCCCCAAGCTTTTTTTAATTTTCTAAAGAAAAAGGGAATTAAGACAAATGCAGCATTTGTAGCCCTGTTTCTCAGGTGTCATATCATGATTCCATATTATATTGGCACCCTTTTTCATTATACAAGAAAACGTGAGACAGTTGAGTAAACAGGAGTCATGGTGGATCTATGAAACAAAGGTATTGGCGCCCTAGGGTCTGAATGTTGAGTTTGAACTTAACCATGCCTAAATATTTATGAGTAATTATTGATCCTTGTATGTGACATTTATTATTGCTGGGTCTTTCTTTCTTTCTTTTCCTCTCCTAAATGTGTTTTTACTATGTCATTATTTTATTTGCTCTGAGGAATAGGTTTTATATAATCTATTTGATATGTATATATTATGTTGTATTTTTAACATTTTTTTTTTATGTTAGTGGTATTTAATATTATATTTTTTAAATATTTTATATTGTGGTATTTTTAAGCAGCTTGCGATAATTAGGTATTTTGTGAACACTTCCTCACTTCAACAAAATGGCGCCAACTGATTAACATGGCGCCCTTCAGGCTACTTAAACGGAGTCTGTCCATGACTTTAGCTAGTAGGCATGTCCCTGAAGACATGCACGTGCCTGAAACGTGTTGGGTGGAGCCTTATATGCTGATGTCACGCCGCTGTTGCTGAAGCTCGGAGTGGCAGTCATTTAGTATGCTTTCATGCACTTAACTCTTTAATGTATCCACGTGGATTGCTTTTAAAAATTTCTACAGTAAATACTACACTAAATTGCCATACCTTTGGCTAATGTAGTGAGCTTCTCCACCTGCCTAGGAGGATCCTTTTGCTGGTTTTGCATAGCCCTTATTCTGGAGAATTCCAGTCCCTGCTCATGGTTTTCTGAGACCCCACATATGGATCAGCACAAATGTTATTATACCAGTAGCGTTCTGGTGAGTGCACATCCATATAAGGTGGTGGATTTCTGTATTGGATCATGAGCACTTTTGAGTATCCCATCTGGTATTGCTGCACCTTATAGTTTCATGGCTTTCTTCATTAGCTGAAGAGCACTCACACATCACCTGGCATTTCTGTGACCTGTAGTGCTGCGGACAATTCATATTCACCATTCAGTTATTGCTGAAGAGCACTCACGTATCACCTGGCATTTCTGTGACCTGTAGTGCCACAGACTATTCATATTCACCATTTCATTATTACTGAGATTTGTAGTGATACAGATTTTATATGATTTGATATGATTTATTAGGTTTATGCCACTCTGATATCTTATGATCACTATATTCACGTAAGCACTTTATGATTGCATCTGACACTTATTTTTAGCGCTGCACTTACATTTTCTTATCTATACCTTTTTTAATTAACTGTTTAAATATGAAGCGCTAATCGCCAAAGGAGTCGCTGTTTTCTTGGGTCCCCTGTTCCCACAGCCCATGACTTTGTAAGCAAAACCACGCTCTTCAATACACCCGGGCTGAGAAGAGGATACTTATTGCAACAATATATATGATACTATAATAACCAAAGGAATGGATACGGCAATACAAGCTTGGTGTTTTGTTATTCCAATTTGACATTTTTATGTAATGTTACTTAAGCAATACTACCCACGAATGAGCCGCTTGTATTTTTGCCCAGGTCTCCCCTGGTTTTGACCTGCAGCCAGGCACAACGTATTTCCCACAGCCAGGTACGCACACTTTTGCTCAATGTGCCCAATGACCAGTCATGGGGATGTTGTTTTTGGAGTTTTGCTGTAGAACTGGGGAAAGGGATTGGGAATTTAGTAGGATACTACAGAAATTAAAACTATTCACAACTGAGGACATCTAACTGATCTCCTATCTATGCTCTGCTGAAGTCCTACCTGAAGAAAATAGCAGATGTCTCTTTAGATTGCAGCAATAAGTAGTTTAAGAGTGAGCAAAGCCCCTTCAGCAGTAGTAGTAGTAGTAGCAGGGCAAAGCTCCTCAAGTACAGGCCTGTCACGGTAGATGGTGGCAGTCAAAAAAAAAAAAACAGAAATTGTGCAGTACCATGTCCCATGTAGTAGCAACAGTTGCACAAACTCTTCAGAACACCAGTCAGTGTTCCCTTTTCTTAGACCCATGCTGACACAGAGTCCCCCAGATATCTCTCAGTGTCTGTACTCAAAGTTCAAGGACAAAATGGCAGCCTCCTTCCAATCTTCCAAGCTATGCTCTCCACTGATACCAGGCAGATCTTTGGCAGAACAGCTCCCCTCAATCAGCATACTG
Organism: Staurois parvus; assembly: GCF_062004578.1. NCBI lineage: Eukaryota > Metazoa > Chordata > Amphibia > Anura > Ranidae > Staurois > Staurois parvus. The sequence continues at coordinate 526,768 of NW_028318526.1, forward strand.
AAGAACCTGGGTCATTTTTTTTTAGCTTCAGGCCCTCAGGTCACCCACCTGAGGCCACATGGCAGAAAGTGCCAGGCAAGGCAAGCCTCCCTGCAGCCTGGCTTGGTGCAATCTGTTGAACTTATGTTCTCACAGAACATAAATACCACTCCCAGCATTCAATGGGGTCACCCTCCCCTGCAATTGGCTAGGGCTTTATCCATATTCATGCTGTTCATTTTGCCTAGCCCCTACCTATGTTATGGAAGGCTATCATAGCTTCCTGAAGGCAGGCGGAACTCAGACAAACTCAAACAGCACCACAGCATCATGAGCAGACCTGACTAATCAATTAGAGCACTCTGTTAAGCAAAATACCACACTGAATTTACCTAACAGCCTCTGTGTTAAAGCGGAGTTCCACTCAAAAGCAGAAGCTCCACTTATTTGCCTCCTCCCCCCCTCCACTGCCATATTTGGCACCTTTTGTAGGGGAGCAGATACCTGTTTTTGACAGGTACCCACTCCTACTTCAGGCTCAGTTCGCCGTGGCGAAGTTAGTCGGACGTTTGGCCCCCTCCTTCCTCCCGCAGTCTGCTGAGAACCTTCACATGTCCACGAAGCCTGCCAAACCAATGAGAATGCGCAACTCATGCATGTGCAGTGGGCACCCGGCTGTGAAGCCGCAAGCTGTCACAGCCTGATGCCCACAGTTGTGATGCCGGTGCCGGGGAGAGAAGAGGCAGACAAGGGA